>NW_026782401.1:0-305000 GCF_031769215.1 Ylistrum balloti | reverse complement strand
AGTAAAGACTATACAAATCATAAACAATCGGTTGCCTGAACCTGCGAGTTTCGTGTTTTAATTTACATTTCCATGATAACGTGATGCCCATGTTTCTTTTCTTTTCTGAAGAATAACGAATGTAAGCTTTGATCCACAAATTCATATGTCCATGAATCAAATATTGGGAAAATATTATAAGTACATTGAATGAATCCTATTTTACAACGAGATCAAATGTTCAAGAAATTGTACCCATTGTAAAATCAAGATACTTATTGTCACGAAATAATTGTTGACAGAATTTTGAATAAAGACTCTGTAGTGACATCGTGCTTCCTCCTTGCACTTGCTTTTGAAAGTTAATGTTAAGTTGCTAATTTTGCTTTTAGTTGTTTGGAATTTTCATTTCATATTAAAAGCCCAAAATGAAAAACATGTGTCGTTGCGAGGTGATAATTAGTTTTTTCATGACTTTCACTACATATTGTTTAGTTACATTGCATGGGTATGCATTATGTTTGTAAATGAAATTGGTATTAAGTTTTATTTTATGTATTGCAGATTATTTTCTCCCGAAGCAATTTACGCTGTAACCCTATACATCTAAACATTGTAAAAAACACGAAAACAGCAGTTTGCATTTATTCAACATAAACGCAAATTCAGAGAGAAATAATTTGGAGTGAAAATGTTTTGTCTGTAAATAACTGGTCAGTAACCTCCTCAAATCTTGTCGTATATTTTGTCAGCTGCAGTCGGCCGAAGGGATTAAGTCTTTAAGAATAAAACACGACAAAATTTGTCCTTGTTTTGATTCTCTTGTAGAGGACATCATGCACAGTCACTTTGCGTTGTTTTTGTTGTGTCTTGCCAAAATGGCAGACTACTTTGAACATTTATTTTCCATCTTGTTACATTTAAGTCATACGTATCAACTGTATTTCTGTCCCTTCGGATCATGTATCCATATTGAACTTTACCGTATTCATTTCTGAAAAGATCTTACAATACATTAAACAAGATCCACTAAACTTGTTGTGTTAGTTTTAATATCAAGTTTAAAGATTACATACTTTTTTTTATTCATAGATTTTAACATTTTGGTTAACAATGTCTAAATGTCATAAAACTTGGTCCTTTTTGAATCAACACACATACTCATTACAATATTTCAATTTTCAGCTTTTTTATAGTCCTTGATATTAATCAAACCAATATTGTTTTAACTTAAATTGATCAATGAAGCGTACATATTGCGCCCAATATCAATAAATTTCTCCAAAAAAGTACGCATTTGTTTATAGTTCAACCATCTATTCACAGAGGTTTTCAGTTTTCCTGGTTTCATCAGAGATGATTATTTTGTTACTATGACATCAAGGATCAAATTACAAGCGTGGGAAACATACCCTTCAGAAAAAATCCTGTCTGGCACTGTGATCAAAGACAAGCAATACCCCCATGACATCATGTATTGAAACAACCCCTAACGTCATTTGTGTCGTTTTTTATTTCTGGTTTTCTTTCTCTATACGAATATAGCGTAGTGCATCTATACTGATTGTAATCAACTAAAAATGTTGGATATTGAAATACATTTTAAGACATGATAATGTTTGACATGACTTCCATATCTATTTTGATTTTTTCGGTTTTTATCCTTCTTTTCCAGAACATTGTATGACAAGATATAAATGCTAACGAGTCCTATTAAGATGAAATTGCTGTTTCTTGTAGTTTAATGCCTTATTGTGCTATCAAAAGGCCGACATACATATAGCGTTATTCTACATACCCTGAAATAGAAATTAGCATTTTATCATAAATCGTATCCGCATGAGCATGTGGTTTTAGTTTTATTTTCTGTTTTGCAGGAATTATATACATTCGGCGAGGCTGGATTATATCTCTCTCCGTAATTGGTGTTGTCTGCGATGATGAGGACGCTTGCTCTCCTGGAACAATTGATATCATCGTTATCCTCGAAAATGTCGTTGTGTGATGCTTAATTTGTGTGATATCTTGCCATCGTTTCATAGGTTTTCGTGGTGAATAGCCATTTTCACATGTCGGTAATTCCAAGATGATTTTCAATAAACTAATTCATTATTGAATATATTTCATTTCATTCTTCATTTGAGAAAAAGTAATCGTATGTATAGTCATATTATTTTCTCATGAAATAAGCTTCTAGACTCAGACTTTAATCATGTTTTACACCTTAGTATCAAAATGTATAAAGAAGGTTTAGATATATAACATTATTTCTAAGTCATTGAAATATCATATTTCGCTTACCTTAAAACCTTTATATCTTACTGAAAAGTTATATTGACCATGGTATCTGAACTTTTCCACTCATAACAAAAACGGATTATGTCTTAATTTTCTAGTACCTTAGATGACACATTCTCTGCTTTCCAAAAATCTCTGCCCCATTCTGACTTTATAATATACAGATTCCATTTTGTGTTTGATCACTTTATAGTATTTGTTCTCATTACCTATTGAAATATAATGATGTCACTTTTAATTAACAGAATCAATGGAAATTATCTAATTGATATACTCAAGTAGGTGAAAATCTCTTTTTTGTAACTATCTCGTTTTTGTCTCTTTTTCACTCTTTTCCTCTTTTGAGAACATGCCATAACCTAGATTTACCCAAATTATTCATATATAATGGCTATTGAGCATAATGAAGAAAAGTCTGACCATTCAGGAGCGCTCTGATGATTTCTTTTTGTCATTGTCAATGGAATCGACGTCGATCTTAATGTTGATTTGACCTTATTGACATTTGCTCATTTGGAGGAATGATTTTAAGTCTTGATTCATAAATTTGTCTTACTCATCAATCTATTCCGCTAATTAAGATAAAAACGTATGCAGTTATCTTTTTCATAAGGTAAGAGTCTTGATTTGATGGTAAACTAATAAAAATAATGGCATTCTAGAGCATTATTTGTCATACGTAAACGTTCCTTATTCCCTTATTATCTAATTAAGTGTCAACCGATTACTGAAAACGGCATGACACATTCCATAAGCGGATTCAATAAACGCAATGTATATTCATAAATTATGTACATATTCTTTCTCATACTTATGCTTTACTATGTGAATGTGGGAATTTATGCTACTCTTATCATAATAGTCATTCCTTTGAACTCCTTAAGGAGTTGCTGATGCACGAAAGATAGTCTTAAATAGAAAATAAACTCCATTCTAACTTATTCTTACCAAATTTATGATGACAATGTGACAGTGATTTCAATCAACAGTAGTCAGCAATATCTGCAATTTTTCTTCTGCGAAGAAAAAAAAGTTCAAAATGATACCTAAGCAAGACTTTAAATTTCATCGAGTTCAGCGTATCTATTATCAATGGACATTATTACAAATAGGTCTACTCTTGAAAAAAAATAATCAATTTACCGATAGCAATTAATGATGACGTTAAATAGTTAAACAAATCAAGAAATTTCACACGGAATGTCGCATTTTAAAAGTAAACCTTATATCGTTAAGTAATGAATTGGTAGTAAAAAGATTTCTCCTCTTGCATTCTCTTCTAAAATGCATATGTTCATTCACATTTTTTATCTTTTATATATTTTTAAAGATCAACTGACGACATTGATATACTGTTACTACGAAGTGTATTGCAATTACCATGCTTAATTGATCAAATGTAATATTAATTTGAAATTGATTTAATATTTGAAATAATTGATGCTCTGGATAATATGTTTGAAAAGACATGTTATGTAAAATGGGTTGAAAAGTAAGAATTCATTTATCTTCCAAAGTTCTAATTATGGATAATAAACCCAGGTGATGGGTTTTATTTACCAAGGTACCACATACCCGTACGCCACGTTTGAATTAATGTGAAAAGAGTCATGATTTAGAATATACACATGCACTTGACGTTCTAAATGATCTCATCCAATATTGAATTTTACGAAAATTATTGAAGTATAGGTATCAATGCACTTCCATATCTATATTTCAACATTTCTTTCGGTCAATTTCGAATCTCCTAAGTTGCTTCCTATCATTCATTACTTCAAGCACATAGTTCAATTGACGAGTCCTGGAAGGAGAGAACAACTGTAAGCAAAAACACCGTAGAAAATAATGACATGTGAACACTGTTTTATTTAAAATTCCAGGTCAATGTCGTTTTGTCTTATGTAATACTATGACAAAACAACATTTTAAATTGTTCTCTAATAAACATTTGTGAGCTCATTTACTGCACATTCGTCTTAGCTAAATTTAAGTTGTTTAATGAAGTCCAATTTCCCATAAACAGAATAAGTTATTATCATTTGTTTCGGGACATCACTCTCGCATAAACATACCGTATTGTAACCCATAGTTTTTAAATGTTATGCAAAAAGCACTGCGGATGTTTTCATTGCTTTCTTTATCATCAAATAGTCATTATGCCTTCGAGTACTTTGCGTAATTCAGTTCAAAATATTTTCGACGACCTTATTCAATTTCAATGTATACAAGTACATTAATTTCATATATTTCAATAGTCGTTGTATCGTTAATTGTCATTTATTGACTTCAGATATGAACATTGGAGGAAACTCAAGTAGTAGTAGTTTTGTCACTTTTTTATATAAAATCATTTCCCCACATTGAAAAAAATTATTTAGAATTTTTTTATCAGTTTTTCTTTGTTTTTCATTTCGATATCCAACTTGAACCTGTACCTTTATTTGCAACAAAACATTGTCAATTATGTATTTGTTTTTGAAATGATATAATGACCTTGAAAAATTCCAGAGGTCAAAGCCATGGTTTCGACGTCAGTCTTCTATGTTTATAATATTTCTTTTTTTAATGGTTTCATTGGCTAATTTTGCAGATCTTGTCGAATTAGCTTGAAATTGTAAGGTGATCTGCTTGCTATGACATAATGTGAACATTACTTTATATTTGATAATGGCATCATAGATATTTCTTTTGCAGATTACCTGGTCGTTGTTTATCGTTCCCTGTTCAATACGAACAAAGAACTGCACAACTGAGCTGTTTTGCAGCAAAGAGCAGATCATGAAATGTATTCCAGAAACCTTCACCAAGAACAAGGGAGCTGTGAAGTTAAGAAAGATATACTGTAAATACCTCGCTGCAGTAATATCCAAAATGTGACCTAATATTAAAAACAGCATTATGGAATATGTCGCTTGATCTTAATATTTGCTCAATGTCATTTTTGTTCAACCGTTATGTTTTGGGGAAAAAATCGAAAAGATATTTGCAGTTATTTGTCTTTAATGAACGGTTTATATGAATCAATCAAGCGTCTTTTGTTTCTATCCTTATCAGTAATCCAATCAAATCATTTCTATACATTGTTTTCAATTTAGCATTTCAAATAGATGTTATAGAATATTCAGGTTACTCAATAATATCCTGTAGAACTTAATCAGATGTACAGAAGAAAAAAAATAATGAATAATAATAATTTCATTTATTTATACGATTTCATGAATATCTTGACAATTAACGTTTTCTTTACACACACCAACCCTACCTGGGGATATGATCAACTTTTTAAAGATACATTGAATGTAACACTGATGACAAAGTGATTTATAAATGTTTATAGTATCAAAGCTTGCAACTGAATTTAATCCTTTTAAATGAATCATTGCTTCACATCGACTCTAGTTTGATTTCACCTTTTCATCTCTGAATATAGCATTAATGTATTTTGGCCATTAAATGCTTACTCCTCTTGAAATAAGAATCCATCACGTTTAATTGATTTTTTTTAACTTAGATATTGCATGAACCATGTAATAGAAAGAAGTGTTACTTGAGGAAACACAAATACTGAATGAAATACGATTTGATTACGTATGGATCAATTTCACTTGATTTAATATTCTGCACCATTAGTGCTATCTTTCTTAAGATGTATGTGCCTTTTTTTTCTTAAGTGACATTCAAGTCATGTTTCATTCTGCATATTTTCCCATTTTATCACAAAATCATATTTACCGTTTTATCTTGGAATTGAAACCCAATTATAATCCAATAGCATTTGAAGTAAAACTAATATACTAATATGTATGGATTCAAACAGATTTCATAATGCTATCCTAAGTCTTTAAATGTCGTAACTTTTTATGAAATAAATGATTTTTTTTTCAAAATTACTGAAAAAAATCATGAACAAAGGAAAATAACAAGGAAATTCGCTTTATAAGCTGATTTGTTAGTGTTACTTGACTTCGTCAACAAAGTGTCACTTTGTGTTTGATCTTTCCGTTTGTTCATATGCAATGAGTATTGTTACAAAACAAAAGTAATTAACACCTTAATGGATTATACAAAAGATAACTACAACAAAGAAAACACCAACATGTCAACATTTCATAGTAAATGTATATTCCAAAGATAGATTTGCTTTTACAATTTTATCATGTTTTTTATAATCTTCAGAAGTATACCTTTTTATTTTTGACATATAAGCATATATCGTCATTCTATATCGAGTTTTTTAGTTCATTACTTTAACAGGCAACAACTCCTTTATAAAGAAAGGAATTGTGATTCAAAACCCTCTGTTTAATTTATCAGTATAACAAACTAAAACCGCAATCCACACTTACATTGTGAGCCTATTAAATTTGTAAAATGGTTGATATCGTTTATTGTTCATTCATTTGGGAAAATGCTAATAAAAATATATTCTTAATGTTCGAATCATTTCGTTGCAGTTGAGTATTGGTGTTAACACATGTAATTGCACATTGAAGCAGTGTCTCTAAATTGGTGCACTGTATAAAATATGAAAAACAGTACGATTTATATTTTTATTTCTTTTTTTTTTTTTTTTTTTTTTTGTTATTAAATGTAAATAGGTTATCAACCGCATAGTATCAAATAAGGATTTTTTGTGAAAAGTATGGTTTTTGAACCATTACCGCTAACAAATACGAAATTACACAAAAGATGGATGCACCGAGCCGAGACAAAAAGAAGAAAAGAACCACTATCCCTAACTTCTGTCGATTTAGAAAACTAAAAGAAGTAAACAATTATCTTAGTATGTTGTAAATTGGTCCCTTACATTTCACCAGCGATACAAAAAATCAAACAAACAAAAAACAATAGAGGGGAACCGTAACAATTCATTTCAAAGTATCATGATGTTTCAATAGTACTATATCATGTAAACATTATCAGGGGAAAAATGTGCTCGAAGATGGTTTACGTTGCTGAAGTCGTCAAAAATTAACAATAAATTGGTAATTAATAATGGTAAATGTGTTTTCG
Source organism: Ylistrum balloti (assembly GCF_031769215.1). Classification (NCBI taxonomy): domain Eukaryota; kingdom Metazoa; phylum Mollusca; class Bivalvia; order Pectinida; family Pectinidae; genus Ylistrum; species Ylistrum balloti. The sequence goes on along the minus strand of NW_026782401.1, from coordinate 297,707 downwards.
AATTAATATGACAGTCGTTTTTTTACATTGGATAAACTGCAGTTCCAAATTCTAAGTAATTATCCTAATTTTTGATATTTTATCATTTAACTTCCTAACATAAATAAGATACAATAACACGGCGCAGATAACACTTCCGTTTATAACAAAGGAGGGTAAAATACACCATTACATTCTATGACATCAATACGTTATATATAAATAAATCCATTTTTGAGGATAAAATGCAACTGCATACAAATAAATCTTAAAATCAAATCTACTGATATCAAGTGTTAAGCTTTAAAATAATGTGTTAACAGTTTCTATCAATCTTCATAAATCTGAGAAATGCATCACTTATAACTCTGCGGGAATTATTGAATAAAAGAAATGTTTTGACATTTTATCGTCACTTTGAATTCATTAAATGTTTGAGAAATATTTAACTTTTCAATTTTCTCAATCATACACTGTAAAGACAAATCACAAATAACGGCAACTTACCCTTAGGCTATAGGATCGGTAATATTTCTTAATCATAAAGTGTCGATTTCCTAACTTCATTCTTCGTGTGGTGTCTCATATTCAACTCATATGACACCGCTTAGTACTATACAGCTTATCTCTCATTCAGTTTTTATTTCAAAATATAAAAAAACACTTTAAAACTCACTCGTGCAAAAATCCTGTGACTGTATTGTCATTTTGTAAATAAACACTAATGGAAATATAAAACACCTAGTCATCTCCATTTGTTGCTCTATTGTCACTAAATATGCTTTTTCATCTTTTTTTAACATATGTTTATCTAACCTGAAGCCAATATCTATTATCAAGATAGTAAAATTTTCTGGCGGTACGTTTTTCATATTTGCTGCATTGATTTTGTTCCTATTCTATCCTAATTTTCTTGACATTTTATATTTGCTTCTATAATGCAATAGCATGACAAACACACCTTGTATCGGAAATAAAATGCTGGGCATTTTATTTTAGAACACCATCATTTGCTGTAGTACTTTAAGTATATTTTTACATACTTCTTAAAAGAATAAATCGTTTGATCTGTGTAACGGTTTATGATATCTTATATTTTAAGATATATTGTGATAGATAAATCTGAACAACCTAAATGCATTGCAAAATAAATTCTGAAAAGAAAATAATCCATATTTTTAGCAATATTGCGGAAAAAAATGTCTACACTGATTTAGGAAAATTAATATATTAGTTTGATAACTGTACAAGCGAATAGCACCTTCTGATGCAACTTTAGAGTTAAATACAGTAGTGCAAAAACTGAATTAAAAGCGCCATACTGTTGCTTCTGCCTTCTCGGACTCGTCAGTGATGCTACTGGTATTTGCTGTAAGCCCACATGAGACTCTTAAGACAAATACAAAGTGATGAAAGAAAGGACTAAATCTAGATGAGAGGTCCAGTTGTCCTGTGATTTAATATTACCTGACAATTAAAGATAATTAAAGAACAAGATCAAGTATATGTGTATATTTTTATGATCATAATAACTAGTATTTGACGTCAAATCATAATCAAAAGAAAACAATTGAGAAAAGGAGAAAAATTTTACGCAATTTTACGCATTTCTAGAGCATATGAATGCATCGGTACCTTGTATCAATATAAATGTTAATTATTTCTTGAGAACAGCACAATAACTACTAACTGTACTATATAAACAACATCTAAAAATATAAAGCAACGTCTATATTTATGAAATAAAGTTATATCTAAATGAATTAAGACTAGTTAGTACATTTCATTTCTTTCATTCTGTTTACATTACCACAAAAAATGAAAGAAAACAATACCTACAAAACAAAGGACTAAAAGAATACATTATTCTGTGTATGCAATTAACGGTGATTTTCTCATATGTTCAGGAAAAGGTATGTATTCTGCTTTTGCATTTTACATCTATCATTTCACGTGGATCTTCATGAGAATATATTGTCAAATATGTTAATCCTTTTTGATCACATATGAGTATGATTTTTTTCTTTTGTCTGTTGCCGATGACATATTTTTATACATTCCCTCAAACATAATTCTGGTGATCAAGAGTTTGAAATCGTAATTTTAACCATAGTATAGCATATGTAAATGAAGCTAAGACTTTGTCTTTTACATATGATATTTTTGTAACAAATTTTCATTTTAAGTACTGTATCAATAACTGAGAGAGAAAATGTTTCATATACGAAATGTATTTGGTTACCTATTTCTTGTAAATTGTCTATATAAGGCGATTATCATGTGCTTGAGCAAACAACAATGTTTCGTCCTTCTAGGGGTTTGAAGACCGAAGCATAATCCCTTCCTTCTTTTCAATATTTTACCGAAAATACGTCATCGTCACCGAAAAAGATACAACGCCGTCGTTTTATGTTTGGTTTGTTGGTTTGTAAGTCTGCTTGCTAATCTTCGGATATGTTATAGTTATTTTGTGCCACACTCTTTCTCAAACGTTCATGCACGCACAATCAGAAGTACGAAAGCTCCCTTTGAGATGTTAAGAAAGTATTCTACAAGATCAAAACTCGCTGTACCTAATTATAATAACAATATGAATGTCCAATGCGACAGGTTCTCTTTGTAATCAGTATGGACTATTTTAATTCTATCAATTGAAAGTGAGGAATATTCTTAAGTTTGAAGAGAGTTAATACTGAAATCTTTACTACATTTTGTTTTATAGAGAATTTATAGAGAATAGAGAATATGTTATGATAAAAATACTCGTTCCATGCCTCTTTCAACATACCAAATATTACCTGAATATGTTAGTAAAATACAATTATTTTTTAAACCGTATGGAATACATCTTACCTAAATATTTCATATAAGTGCATTACATAGACAAAATCTATGTTCAAAATCGATTACATGAAATTGCAAACCCCAAATTTATATATCTAATTTGAGACCAGGCATCAATGCCCACACACTGTGTCTGGAGTTTAATTGCATTTTTGTCTGAAAAGATACGCGTAATCTAGTAAGTGATACAGTGTTCCCTTCATTCGGTTAAAATACACGTAATTAGATAATCGTTTGCCTACAACAACGGAAAAGAGCATATCTACTTTAACAATGTGGCGACCATGGCCTTTTAAAGTTTATTGATATTTTTCATGGCATTGTTGTGTGCTAGACTGAAACCTTTAGGAAAAAGAGAGTTGGTGATCAATTAAGTGTTTATATTTCACTACACGTTTTGGTGCAATAAACAAAATAGATTTAAAGAAAAATGTGTATTCCACATGCCAGTGAAGTTGTAGCATACAGGTAGGCATGTCGAGCTTAATGGACCCCGTGGTCTGTAGCCATAAGGAACACCAGCGTCAAAGAGACCCTGAAGATACCCTATGATACAGTCGTAACTTATCACGAGACTAGAGAAAATATTGCTATTCTACACGTAAAAATGGTATTTGTCAAAATTAATCTACATTTATATTCGTATTTTCCCGTTCTTCAATTGATGATTGTTTTCTTTTTTATCAGATGCTAGAAAGATTTTCTTCATTCAACAACATGCTTGAGATGCATAAATATTGACGATAAAATTTTACTTACTGCCCTGTGTTTGATCCTTGATAAATAGACGAGAAATCAATAGTAACTAGATATCAATATCTTCATAACAGTCACAATCAATTATATGAACATGCTGTGTATGTAAGGATATGGTTTTTCATCTCTATGATACCTGCGATTGCATGTACTATTTACAATATGCCAGAAATCGACTTCAGAATGTATACCGATGGAAACGAAAGTTGTGCATGATGACTTTATCAATTCATAAATTCGTATACAAATTATTGAAGGAATGAATCAGAAAAATGACTGAAAAAGAGTGGATAATTTTAATTTACAAAACTTGTTCCACATTTGTGCTTTCAACTATCTGGAGAAGCTCATAAAATTTACTTTTCTGAATCTTCTCGTTAACGTTTACCCTATATATGTCATAATAAAGCATATTTTATGCATAGTAAGAAGTTTCTTTTAAATTGCGGATTCAGAATAAACGAAGCTACAGAAAATGATTGTATGTGTTTTGAAATTCAGTTTCAATCTGATTGAATTATCAGAAATGTTCACGACGTTTTCATACTAATATATGGGAAAAAGGAAAGATTCAAAAGCATAACTTGCGAAGCAGAATTTTTACTGATCCTTCTTTTGTGTTTTTGAGTCCTGCAAATCTGATATGTTCTTCCTGTAAAAATGTTATCAAATTTATTATCCATATAAATTTCTTCCTTTGACAACAAAGAACGGGAAGGCATTGTCTACAAGATTATCTGGTTTCTCCGTTTCCGAAAGTTTGAGTGACAAAGCAGCAAGAAGTGATCGACGTTGTCTCTAACATTTCATATTTTCTTGATGCTGATGTTGGTGAAGTTATTTCACTCTGCTGAAAATGACATTTGATATTCTCTTTTTGAATATTTGAAAACAAATTTCAAACGAACTTCGTAGGTAATGATATTATTTATTTAACTGTTGCTGAAATGATCCAGCTTTGGATTTTCATTTCATTCTTACGTCAGCTGCTATTGATTGCTAAGTTTTCGATATCCATGTTTAAAATGTCGCGAATTCGCTTATTTTAAAAGTCAATATTTGTCGTCATTTTCTGTTATAATTTTAATCCATGGATCTAGTGTGTTGATAACTGGCGACATGTATTATCTTTGCTCCTTTGTAAAGTGTTTGTCTTAGTCAAACTTGTTTCGACATTGTGCTTGTCACAGTCATTCGACATTTTATTTTTTTCTTACCTCTTCCAAAATTTTTATTTGTATATGTACATGACTTGTAAATGTTTCCTAAACCATCTTTTCCCAATTTTTGTATTTATAAATGATATATATATATGATCATATCCAGTATTAATATACCAATTTTTCTTACTAATTCGATACAGCATTTGAGTAATTGTAAAAATGTGATCAGACTATTTCCGTTTTCTTTGTGGACTGAAACAAAATTTTCAGTAAATATCTCCAACGAGGCAATAACAGCTAGTATGAAAATAATTTCGCTAACATCAATGTAATTTTTTTAATAAAGGTGTAACTAATTGCTCATGCACCATTTCATTCATAAATCAAGAACATCAGAGATATGTTTTAACGAAGAGTATCAGAAATCAATCAAAGAATGCATATTTTCTATGGAAACTTATTGATTCAATACTCGCGTATATAGATATTCTTCAAAAGTTTAGATCTGAAACCTAGAGCATTCAATAAAATAAAAAGTACATCAGATTTTTTTTGTTAGTCGCTACTTTACCAAGGTAAGAGTGCAACTTCAAAGTTGTTGGCTTCAGACAAAGTATATTTAACATAATAATATCAATTTGAGTGAAAGATCCTCAAACGAAGCGAAACATGCTGATTGAATTTCATTTGATCTCGTATTGATGGTTCAACGCAGGACAAAACACGATACAGATCATTGTACAATATTCATTAGATTTACAGTATAGCATAGTCTTTACAGGACATGTAAACCTGCTTCTAAGACATGTCTGAACGAAATCCTGTCAATATTTCATGATCGTTAAAACAGACACACGTAAGTGTTATCAAGATATATTGAACTAACAACTTCAATTAAATACGTACACATAAGATATTTACGCAAACTGTTTGACACATATTAATCGCTAAATTAATCGATGAATTGCTCAAAATCCATGGAATTCGTTTTTACAAAGGAAGGTTAAAATAAAATGAAGAGAAAACAACTGATTGTTTTAATGAAAGTTAATTTAGAAATGATAAAAACGTCAGGTCTCTTCATTATGAGTGTACTTTCATGTAATACAAAACAAACAACGGTAATTAATTCAGAACCAAACTATTATGTTAAAAAGCATCAATCTGTCATTCAATGTCATACATTTTCTGAATGAGGGTTATTTAATAATATATAGTGATAAAAATGCTTTATCAATTTCGAGGTTTTGTTTTTGTACAAAAAAAGGGAAAAGTTCTTATCAACAGTTTCTGCTTCAGTTCGTTTCTGATTTCACTAAGAGACTCCTCATTTACGTATCAAGCATGTGAATGATCAAGTGAATTCAATAATTGTAATAAACATTTGGTCAGCAAAAGAATATCAAACGTAAAACTAGAAACGCCAAATATCCGAAAGATCAGTGTTTACAGACACTTTATGCTAGGAAAAAAGTGAATTAATGGTTCAATCTACGCTACATTTGATATTGCTCCTAGACGTTTACGAAATTATCAAAAGAAGGATACACAAATATACATCTAATATAAGTATGGATATCAAAATGTCGATATTTTCCAGATCAACGTAAAACCATAACAAAACTATTCTCATTTCGACTGAGTAGATAGGAAAGTATCATGATGTAGGTAAGTATCATCATATTGCATGATCCCTACCAGTATAAAACCAGAATGCCTAGTGATCAAAGATTATTATTATTTCTACTATTAAGCTATGATAATATTTCAAAACTTATTGATAAAATAAGAAGGTAAAACGATAACTTAATTAACCACTTTAACTAAGCTTTTCCACATAAATCAAATGGTATTTACAGCTTATCCTCGTTATATTTAAAGGCGCTAAATAGCATAGTCTTTCATATTCAAAAAATAAAATCGCAAATTAAATCCTAAAATTAGTTTATGGTCTATTGATAGATTGGTATAACTAATGTATATACAGGCATTCGTTATAACATTTCTTAACATAATTAGGTGCTAATGTCGTACTTCACTTGCTCCGTATGGCATTTCTGCATATAAATCATTTCCAAGTAACATTTATTATCATATTTCTCCCTTGATCGGACCATTAAAGTTGTAATGATTTAGTTCGTATTACTGGTCATGTCAGTACCGTATTCCATTTTTTATGGATTCCTAATTAACTATATAAGATTAATACAATTTATTGAACTAGTTGTAGCTAGTTGTACTTTAAATCGATAGAAAGATTTTAATTCAATTATGTTAAGTTAACGCCTTTCCACTTGCAAATCGACAACCATACACCTGCTTTGTGATAGATATGATATTATTCTTTCACGAATCTGGCTGATTGAGTTCTTTTACTGCTAAAACATCAAAGCTACTTCTAATTCCCCTCCTCCTGGTTGTTAGGGTTTAATCAGATACGGAGGTTTCATACGTAATATTTGGTCATGTAGATCAGGAAAGCTGTTTAGATAGAGCGCATCTTCTTAAAACGTTATGCCTTCTATGTAGCACATCTGGACCACTTACTAGTATCTGTTATTACTTGTGTGTAATATGCATATTACTATGATATTTTCTGAAGCAATAAAATTAAGATATATGACATAGCGATTTTTGTCATCTGTTGAACACTTCTTGTACTGAATCAGGGTAATATTCAATTTAAGTTTACAATGCAGGCTCCATCACCGATCTAAATCATACATTTGAAAGTGCAAACACAGATTCGGCAGGGAAGATACGTTTCAGAACCAAACGCAAAGGATCGCTTTATGTCGTATTTAATGTTCTTTTCGAAATACCACACACATGCAAGCTGAATATAAGAAAAGTTTTATTTCCGGTAGGGTCTACACCATACAACAGACTCAGCACACAGTGTGACGACATTGCTTTTTATCCTGCAAAGTCTTATCAACTTGAAAAGCTGCAACACAACGTTTACTGCTGCATCAAAGCATTCAGATAATTGATATTCACTGAAAATGTCTCTATAAAATCAATTATATCATATAGTGTCACGGCTTCTGATAAAAAATTCTTGAGTTGAATATTATGTAATCGGTAATATCCCATGTTAAATATTTCTATACTAACAAATCTTTTGCTTAGATGCAACCAGACAATCCTATATATGATTTCCTGAAATTTTCTGCCTCTTTGATGTCCGTGCCTTAACTATATTTAATCAGGAAAAAGGCATGTATTGAACACTTACACCATTATTTCTTCTTAATTAACTGGGTGCAATGGTATTTGAAATAACCCAATATATGATATATGGTTTAGATAATTGAATACAGGGAACGATTCCTCGTTTTGGTCCTCCAAGCATTACATTTCACCGTGATTTTAATCATGGTATTTCACCAAATTTAGCTTTAATTTCAATTAAAATGACTTATCAACGTTGATGAACTCCGTTTTATCTAATTGTGTAAATTAAAAATGCACCTCAAATCATATAGTTCTGAGAAATGATGGTGAGTTTGCTTAATCATGTTACATCGAATTACAGCACATTTGCCCGCTGTCTGACAATGAAAAGCGTACACACATCTATGTTTGCTTTTTGACCATTACCGTTATGAAATATATATAATTATTTCATATACCATGTAAGAATGATGATATTGGTTACATTTTTGGATGCACGTCCATGTAACGTGACGTAAATGCATTTAATACCAAGGTGATGTTAAAATTGGTGTCAAAAGGATATCACTTTGCTACATAATGCGTAGAGGAAGGTCATTATATATATATATCGCTTTATACAACTATCAGTATTGTCTTTTTATTAATTGTTAGATCACTTTTTAAAGCCAAATTCGTAGAACAAAAGAAAAAGATTAGGCTAACACAGTGGCAGGCAGTGCCAGTGCCAAGCAAGATATACTACTTATTGCAACCAACAATATAGAGTATGGAATGCAAAGCCCAACGTTACATTACACTGTTGATACTTTGAGATGTTTTATAAAAATACAGAGTATGGAAGTAATTATTTCACTTATTAATTTCAATGTTAGATATCTATCGACTTATGTATCTTCGGACATCAACATCGCAGGTTTTCTCGTAAACAATTGTATCTGTGTTTCATGGCGTTTTAATTCATTCGAATATTGTATATTTCAGAATATACATATGTACTTGTCGTTCATCAGATGTATGAAAATTTCGAAATTGATGGAATTATGGGACTTGTTCACTCCCCCCTCTAAATTGTGACATATCTTTCGATCGATGAATTTTCTTCAGTCATCTCCTTATTTTCGAAATGTATACTGTTAGAATAAGGGCGGACGAAACATATGTATGGCACAGTACGCATTTTTTTCATCGATTGCATCTACTTTAAAAGTTGTATTAAAAAGTACCGTTCACATATATTTCTGTTGTACAGTATTTGATATATTCTAGATGTCAAGATGCATCACTGGAATTTCCTCCAGATAAATGTAAATGTTAATGAGAAATTATATTTTCTATACATGAAAAGGTTTTGTTCCATGAAAACTGACACTACATTACGTTCGTTTGAATGTCTGCCCCTATAGAGGGTAAACCAGTTTTATAGTTGATGTTCTAAAATCAGTCCGTTATATGTTCTTAAGTTTTGACATGTCTTTGAGATTTTTTTTTTAATTGTTATGGTCTAATTTGCCCATTGGTGTTACTGTAAATATTTTTCGTTGATAATACATGTGTCCTGTTATAAACATTTTTGAGGAATTCAGCTAACCACATTACATTGTCGTATGTCTTTTTACGTACATAAGTGTTTACGTAACGTTAAAAGAAAATGTATATATAAATGTCATTATTATCTGCTTTTAAATTAGCAATTGATTAGTATATAAACAAATGCTAAAATAGTAGTTAGTCCCGAACTGGATCATTCATGCAATTGCACAATTCGGAATGCATTATGCTTTGGATTTTTGAAAGTCGTTTAACTATACCAAGGCTAAAATTTCATTAATAATTAAGTCTACTAGAGGCAATCTCACGAGAAAACCTAGAGAGAAATTCGATCCGAATAAAATAAATAATTTATCACCTGCTTTACGGACCTTTGGGATACCAAATGTTTGATAAGTTCGCTGACCTTGGATAGGGTATTATTTTCATATTTTGAGGCAAATTAAATAATATATCCGTGAACCTCATTCAAAAACCTCTCAAACAGATTAATGATTTACAAACTTCAACGAATGCTCTTTATTTTCTCAATTTTCCCCCAACATAATCCTTAAACTGCCCTGTGTTTCTGTGACGTAAATTGTATAAGTATCTATCTATTAAACTCAAAGAATAAAGATGTATCTAGACCAAACTGATTGTAGATAAAATACGGAGTAAATAAATAATTTAATTTTCTTTATTATTTTTAGGCTGGATTTATGCTTTATCATGTGATAAGTTTCTTATCTTGAGTACAATGTAAACTTAATTGAAAATCTCAATATCACGGGTTTATATACTTTATATTGTATTACTAGTGGAGCTTAACAGCTCTACATCAAGCAACGTATTTGAGAAGTAAAACCAGCGAACTATATTAACCACGGAAATACGATATCTTAATAAGAAATATACGTATAAGAATTTGTAATTACTACATTTTTTCTATACTCTTATGAAGATTTATTAGTTCATTTACCTCTGATACATAAATTCTACTAGTTTTTACACAAACATTGAGCTTGGTCTTGTTTTTACTCCCGTTAGTTATCGTTTATAAAAAGATAGCGCCTTTTGGAAAGATATTTGCTATCTATTCAAAAATTCACTTCAGATTCGGCTAATAAATGTTGATACAACTGCGACATATCGGCACGTTGCATCACATAGACAACTATGATATTGAAAAAGAACGTCGTATGACGTTATATCTGTGTGTAATTTTCTTATATAGCACATCGGAAGTTTTGTACCTTATTTATTTGTCAGATCAATAGACTGAATTCATAGGTTTTATGAAAAATATATCCTTTAAACATTTTAATGAAAGATAAAGATTACTCTTTCCCCTAATAAAAAAAACATAAGAAATAACCAGCACAAGGTGAAAATACTTTCAAAATGTTTCAGACATTAGAGTGAATTTCAAATCTTAATGAAACATGATATTCTCTGTGTGAGTAGCTGCTTATGATATTTGCGAATGCATTTGACGATTTCCAAAATAAAGTTGAAATCCTTTTATACCCCTTGCGACAGTCCATCAGCCTCACCCTATTGTAAATTAGTTTGATCGTTTAAGAGGTTTTGTATCAATAAAGTGTATTCTGAAAGTACTAGGATTCTAAGCCATTTTTCAAGAGTTTTTATACTTCCCTATCGACAAAATTCTATACAATTGCCTGCAACAGTCTGACGTTCGACACATGCAAGTAGATAAATAGGGTTTGGAATAATAGAAGGCTCTGTCGTTGTTCGTTCGTTCGAACCTTATTAGCTATAAAACAGATCAAAGTCATTTTGGTGAGGCGCTTGAAAACTTTCAATAAATTTAGTCCAAAATTACGGAAGAAATAATATAATTAACACAATCAGTTTACTTTAAAGAAACAATTATTCAAGAACATCGCTATATTCGTAAATAATAGTGACATTTGTGATTGTAAAATAAAAGAATATTACTTAACCGCTATAACCTATTACCTGCAGGAACCATTGTCTGCTTTGTATTTATATTAACAATGATAAATATATCCTTTAATTTCAATAAATAAGAATGACTATTGATTTACTGTATACGTTTCTGACTGTACATTTTCAATGATTTCTGTGTAAATCCTTGTTTTGCGCATATTTTGCGCTCGTTGCATCAATTCTTAATTTAAATGTACATTTTGTTTACATGCTGTTACTTCTTACTGTTAATGTCTTCTTTTTCTATATTGTTTCTTCAAGTCAAAAGCATTTCTTTACTTCTATTTTCATAACATTCTATATCTTTACATGGTTTGAACGATGGTTGTTATCCAAATGACTTGATTCCATTAAGCATTACTTAGGAATAATCACGAGAATGGGGCAGTGTTATTTATAATGTCTCATAAAATGGTCTATAACAGCAGGTCAAGAAACAAATTTTGATAAATATACTCTAATTATTAGGTTTTCATAGTTTTGTTCATTTTGAAATAATGAGTGCATAACAAAAATATGATATCAATAATAGTTTCGTGTATAATATTTTATGATAATTCATAACTCCGTTAAATGATCCAAATTATCATTGCACGGAATCAACTTTTACATATAATTTCATCGGTATTTTCAATATCTCTCGATAATATAAATTCGCTTTTGCTCCTGGCAGCAGGAATGGATGAATAATCAGTCAGTCTTTGACATAATATGATTCTAAGCTAGGGTTCCCGAACAACTTGATGCTGCTATAGTGTCAGGTTATATTGAAAGATTCATTCCATGTTATGTATTTGCAATAAAGTATTAAGTGAGATATATTCTTAGATACCGCTGAATGTGTTTTAACGTAATTTAAATTGATAAGATTAAATAATATTCTGAACTGCATATAATACAGAAATGGAAACCTATTTGCATATTCATTATACGTTGTCATGATATCAGATTCCCCGCTTCCTGTGTTTCTATTTTTAGTATGATAATTTACTGCAATAAAAAAAATATATTTTGCAATATTAGAATCACTTCATAAATTTAGCTCAAGAACATACATCTCTAAGACAGTAAATGAGGCGAAAATATGTACAGAAAAAGAACCGATGACACTAATTAATCGTTTAACATATTTTGCAATACATATTTTATTTATCTTAGAAGAAAAAAATGTTCAATGTGACAGGCGAGGATTTATCCCTGGGATGATTCGTAACACTATAATGGAAACATTGATATGTTATAAGACAGCACGTCAAATCAACTTTCAATAATCTAATTCCCATGAATCAATTAATTGACCAGCGATTTCTAATTTGCAACTATTTGTTATACATATAGTTCACGACTGTCGTCAACCAAACAACTAAAATACCATACAACATGTCAAGTAAAATCGTTTAAATATTAAAACTAGTTATTAACCACTTCGTATGAAATAAATCTTATTTAGTGAATGTTAACTAATTGAACCTTACTTTTTTGTTTACTTACTTTCGCTATCACGGTGAATGACATCATAGGAAATGATTTTTTATCTAATGGTAATGGAGAGTAAAATGATGATTAGGTATTACAGAATTATGGATAAATTTATAAGATTCGACATCAATAACATGATATTATCTTTTAACCTTTTTATTGACATATTTATTTTGTATTATATTTACGATAAAGTTCATCTTCTACTAAAAATACCTACAAATTGAAATGGACTTCCATTGATCATAAGAAAAGTCATTTTACATCTACTTTTTGTTAACTTCTTTTATATTTCTTTATCAACCTCGTTTGAATACTGCATACCCTTTCGTTTCATTTTAATTTCATTAATGTTTAACAAAATGTAATGTAAGAGTATATCAGAAATAGAAATGTTTTACAACACTACAGAGAAAATCAACAGTTACTTCAATAGATTTCTGGTGCGGAATAGTATTACTTTGTTGTGGACTCATATTACTTTGTTTCTTCACAGGTTACCAAGCTAATTACAAAATGTGTTAATTAGTAATCCTGTCGTTGATGAAGTATCGTCTGCAGACAGAAGGAAATACGTTAGTTTGCTACAATTTGTATCGGTTAGGTCAGAAACATAAATTATGTTTGAATATCATTTCAAGAAAACAATACTCTTATTTTCAACCATTATAAAAGGATGTTTTATGTTTGTTAGACGTAATTATGAAGGTATAAGCACATTCTTTCTAAACTGTGTTAGCTTGATAAGCACTAATCTTGCATATTTGTAATTGTCTCTCTTATCACTCACCTTATATACAAGTCCGGATAGTATAAATCGACACCATTTTGAAAACCAACAGGAATAAGATAGAAAAGATGTGATCAGTTTCAATTTTTCAAAATCAATGTACATGATTTCATTTTCTTTAAGATTTTATTGTATTTTTTATAATTTCGTCGTGTGTGGTTTGGGATCCTTTTCTAAAAACTTAATCCTAATAAAACTGCAAAGACACTATTGGATGCAAGAGACAAAGACCGGGTGCAGGCGTGATCTAGATGATTGTAGCCAAACATTAAATACAAACATTAAGATAAAACGTCCTACATGAAATTCAAAATTGATAATATACACATTTGATCACATTTGAGTACAACATAAAAAAAGCATTGCAGGATATCACTTTGCAACACTTAGCTCAAATGAGGGTTTCTTGTAACAGAAAGCGGTATCAATAAATACAAATACTTTTTAAGAATACATTTCAAGGGATCACCTGGAATCGATATGAAAGAATTCATATTCGAACGTTCAGGGTTGCGGTCGGGTTTCCATAATTTTATTTAATGGGAAATATATTCGGCGCAATATTTGAATAAATAGCATTCGAAAACCTATGATAGTGAAGACTTATAAAAAGGAAATAGTGCCAAACTCTTGAAAATTGGCCATTCCTCGTGTTAACAATAATTTAATATCCTGCTAAATAAAGCTGTTATGAAAGTTATAATGACATAACAATTAGTATCAACGACGCAACATTTCTGGAAAAATCAAGTATTATGAAATGTCCTTTTGCTATTAAATCATATACGAATATGTCTTAATTGTCAGGAATTTAACAGACGTCTACTATTGAATTTTACATATCTTACATTTAATTATATTCCCTATTTATCTTTGTGCACTATAAATTTCGGGGGATATGAATGTAAATATTACTATTTATGCAAATTCTTTCAGACATGAATACAAATAAGCCGCTATAATTCCACTCAAAAATGATTAATAAAGACAAGATATATAATATATATTTATATGCATATCAATGTAAAACTACACCATTGATTACATTTACACATTTAGTAAAAGTAACATTAAAATATTATTAGAATTGGCAAACTATTGTAATTTGAATATGACAACTGATCCGACGTGAATTACATTTGCATATTAACGTTTTCACTTGTTTTATAAATCTGAATATAATATCAATTAAATGTGGTCTGTTATATCCGTCAATAATAAAAACTGATAAGATAGTATAGCAATGTCATTCCAATAAAAGGTCTGTAAAGAAAGATGTTAGTACACGTGAATTACATTTGCAAGTATTTGTTTACAATATAAAGCAAGATAAAAAGCCAAGATATAATTAAATCATATCCCTTTAGATTTATGTCACTTCACAGGATTAGCATGAAAATATATAGTACGTTTATAATCTTTTTTATGGTAGTGTTGCTATGGTCAACGGTAAAATAGAAACCCAAGTGGAATATACTTTTATAATGTTATTGAAATGCGTCACATTTTGAATACTGTCGTCAGGTTCGTTTCTACAGTTGTTACTTTTCTGTATTAATTTTTTATTTATTTACTTTTTATTATTTATTTAACGGGTTTAACGTCTACTATTACGACCTTTCTGACTTTCAACAGACAAGTAAAATATTACTACTGTTCATAAACCGACAAACATTGAGCAAAATTCACACGATGTATGTGGATTAAAATCCATTTAAGGTAGTGTGCGTGTAGAAGAGATAATTTTAATACATTCACATTTAATGTCCTTCTAGTATTTCCATTTTTCTAGATATTTGTATTGGATATCTTGTTTTGATAATATCATGGTTTGTTTCTGTATGGCCACCCAAGTGTAAGCCACTTTACACAATAAAAGGAGGAGATGTTCCAATGTTCAATGGCATATCACACATATGCATCTTTTCAGGTTAAACTATAAAGTGCCTTATTTGTGTTAAAATTGCACTCTTACTTTCGTCTATGTATTCAGAATTTTGGATACTTTACTAACTTTGATAAAAAAAAATGCATGCATTGGGTAATTTCCCTGTTTCTATTTTTCTTATCAACCACCTTTCCCCTCGAGTATATTTTTTCTATTATTAAATATTCCATCATAAAATGGAAACACATTAGAGAGCTAAATATTTGGTAAACAAATATTTGTTTCAATATTATCATGATAATTAATAAACTAAATATTCTCATACAAGTAATGGTTGTGTTTTGGTATATAATTTCTCCTAATTTATTTCTTCATCAAAAAGAATCTATTTATCTTTAGTTCATTTATGTTATATTTTCCTGCAGAGATCATTTAACAAAGCTTATTCAATGTTCACACACACATATATATATATATATATATATGTATATGTATATATTATGTTCATCTCATAAACAAACAATTCATGACATAGCAAATGCCCACGTAAGCCACTGTGCCATTATGTAATAATATGGTATATCTTATAGGTCGATAAAATTCATAATTGTGAGATATTAAGGCGATTAATTAGTTACGACTTCAGTATTTTATTGGCTTCCTTTATGGAGAAAGCTCATGTAATGCTAAATATGTTTTTGTATTTCTTTTAAATAAAACTTTCATGTTATTGTAATTGTCAATAAGCTGGTAACACAGTGCAGATTTTATTGGAGAAAGCATATTTGTACAATGTAGGTAATATGGAAAACTGACAGCTGACGCTTTTAATGATAGACATGACATGGACAACTAGTAATAAGAATTGTGTTCTGATTTAACACACTATTATCAACGATAATATGAAAAGAAACCAAAGACTTATTACCTATGTTGTTAATTGTTTACTTCGTTTAAATTACGCTTTATGACTATTTTTTGTTATTCTGCAATTAATTAACCCTTGTTAGACTGATCAAGAAACATTCTGTAGATATGAAACGAGCCCTCTATATAAATTATCTATAGATTACCCTACACAGAGTAGTATACTAAAAGTAACGTATATAGCTGAGGGCAATGCTCACTGGGCTTATGTAAACCAATGTAAGATTAGTCACAATAAAAGCAACATGTAATCTTCCGTTTCTCTACAGACTAAACGAACCAAAGATACTTAGACTAACATATATAAAAAACACTTAACGTCAACTAAGTGACCGTTTAATATCAGTTTATAATTATTATTGTTTGTATTCCTTTACCTACAGATACAAATCATTGTCAGATCGATGACACTCAGGAAAAGTAATATAGAATAAGAAAAAGGGAACAATTACAATATATCCTTATAAATGATTGGTTTAGTACCTTAGTGTTTATTACTAAAATCAATGTCCTAAATTTGGATGTAAAACGACAAGTATGTCACACCGAGTACAAACTTTGAAATATATTATCGTAGGTTGTTATCTTTAACTCTACCACTTCTTGGTTATGCTCAGTAATAATCAAAATTGCAGTAAAAAAGGAATGATATGCTAACCTAAAAGTTTTGAATTTTTACAATCGATAAAATTGTATAACTTCCTATGTATAGCTTTCAACGCGGATTTATTAAAACGATATTAATTTAACATCAAAGTTTTATTTGTGTAGTTATGTTTGTAATATCAATCCAGAAAAAAAACAATGCACTGTGATATAAAACGGACCACCCGTGATCCAATACCATTTGTAAGAAACAAATAATTTAATATTAAAACAAAATAGATTAGTATAGATGCGAATCCTTAATTGGTTTTGACATGTTTTGTTTGTCGATAGTAACCGAATCTATTGGAATGCTTATTCCTTTGATGGGATAAAGAAAACTTTTTGCGATATACATTAAAGTATAATTGTTATTATAAGATCAATTTTACTGATGAGTGATAAATCTAAAAACTATACCTGCCTATTTGACATTTTTAAATCAACATATTGATTTAGTACTATTGTATAAAATTCAATGTAACTGTAGATGTAAGGCTGTATTGTTCAAATATTTCTCATGAGAACATAAATAGATTTGACGGAACAAAGTAACTTTGCATTTCAACAGAATTTGGAATACTTAAATACTTTAATAATGTAGCTTTATATTTCATATTGAAAAACTATATCTGTTTCTTCATAAATTGTTAGTCTTTCGAATAATACCGTTAAAATGATTACAAAACGTTTCATATTGCCGTTGTCCAAGGAAGTGTTTGTGATATTCTGTTTAAATTCCTTTTCTCTTGTTTATGATCTGTAAAATTCTGTCATGGAACTATTGGTAACTTTTTCATTGTCTTGTCGCCTGTATGTTTACATACAGACTATATATACTGCCTTTATATCTCGTCAAACCTTGTTATGGATCTATACAAACCTCGTAAGAATGTATGTAGTGAAGGCGTACCAGTTATTTTGCGATAAAAACTACTACAAATCTGTTCCCTATAATCCATCGAATGTCGACATTGATGACAAACAGTATTGTATCGAATTGCCACTCAATGACTTTTTATTAGTCACAAAATAAAATTCAGCATGCAAAGTCTATGAAGTTCTTTTCATATCTCGTGATCCTGTAAACAAACGTAGTCTGCTAGTATTTACTTAAATAAAGGAGAGTTTATAACACTAGTCAGTAGCAATTAGCATGGTTCCCTCTTATCTGGGCACCGGCTGGCATGAAAACATATCTCAGAACCTTCATAAAATGTCTACAATACAGGAATTTTGTAGTAATGTATAATACTTAAGCTGCCTTTACTAGTACATAAAATCTAAATAAGAAATATCCCTCTGTCATCCTGAGTAAAAGTCAGTGATTAAAATAGTAATGATCCGACAAGTTCCTTTGAAGATAAAACAGCATTTTCTTTTTTCCACAAAAATTAATTTCTTCTACATCGAAAAGAAACACTTCCTGTGCCTTACGCTCAATAAATGAAACATCGGTAAATCTTAAGCAGTAGTTCTCACCTCCACCGCCGTTAGTACAACAACTACATCAATAACTTAGGTCCAGGACGTTACTGTGGTTGTTCAGAAGCACTTGTAGAAAATTATCAAATTGAAAGAATACTTGAGTTTCCGTACATCTCTACAGTATATTTTTTCATTGGCAGTAGGTGGTCTGCCTCGAAGCTGATGGATCGAATTTTAAATTAGCCGCTCAAATAGATTTATACTAGAAAAAAACAAAAGCAATTTAGCTATTCAGTTTGTT
The DNA here is from genome assembly GCF_031769215.1 of Ylistrum balloti. Classification (NCBI taxonomy): domain Eukaryota; kingdom Metazoa; phylum Mollusca; class Bivalvia; order Pectinida; family Pectinidae; genus Ylistrum; species Ylistrum balloti. The sequence continues at coordinate 278,823 of NW_026782401.1, read as the reverse complement.
ATATCTTCAACTGTATGGTTGTTTTTTCCTAGTTTTATGCACGAGCAAGCTAGCGAATCAGTGTTGCGTGAAGACAGCGGGAGCCGCACGGTGACCTGACTGGGCCTACGTAGAGCACAGTCGACATACGCCACTACTCCGCATTCATAGGAACCAATCAATTGATCGCCTGCTATCGATGTGTAGTTATTATTTTAATGAGTTGGTTTGACAAAAAGAAACAGACCGATAGGCACTATCTATGTCGTCCACACGGTTGGCTGGTGGAAAACCTCAGTCGCAGTGCGATCACAGGATACTGAGGAGGGAAGGTTACATTGGTGGTTACTGTTGATGTAGTGAGCACACTGTTAGTAGTTGTGTGAGACAAGCAAGCAGAAGGGGAATTGAGAAAAGCAATAGAATTTTACGGTTGGTAGTGAAAGAGCCATCAGACGTCACAGATATCTCTTACGCCGTTACATTGTAGTGGCAGCATTAAGTGTAGACCACGTAATATTCTACAATACTGATATTAAGACTATCACAACTATATATAATCACACGGAGTTTTCACAGTAAGTGTGGACGAACTATGGCAGCGATGAACCCATATGCTTTTCGTGGGTGGCACTTGCCTTCATATGCGGACGGGGCAAACTGTGACCGTAACTACCACATGTATGGATCCTGGCCCCACTCGGGGTACTTTCCACCCGGGTCTATGTACTCCCTACAGACAGACACACCCAAACAGCATGGAAATACCGACTGGAAACTACAATCTATCTGCACCTCATCATCGGAAGGTACGTCTCCTCGTGACCCATCGATAATGAAGTCTGGCTATGAAAGTTTGATTTATAAAGCTTCGAGTAACAGGAATGAATGTGAAAATTCATGTCGTGAAGACCCTCAAAGGAGTTGTTGTGCAATATCGTGCACGTGCAACAGTCATCAGCGTTTGAACGTGCTAGACAATACCTGGCGGGGCTCCGAGGTGCCCTCAGCTTTGGACCTTAACAAAGCGTCATCAGTAACAGCATACCCCTCGTTTTGCCAAAGAGGTAAGGGATAAACTGATGACAGGTAATCTTGTAGACCTATTACCTGTCTTTAAACACTTTCGTCGACAGTAAACAAATCAGCTTTAGTAACAAAAAACAATAACAAATGCATCAAACTAACTTTTAAATGACAGATATACTTCCTAAAGTTGCTAAAGTTTCTAAAATACTAAATTCTAACGAAATTCGTCACTAGTTGGTAATTAAAGGTTAAAAAAAGTATTGTAATATTGATTTAATAACATTCATAATACGTGTATAATGGACTAGGACATAATTTGCTTGTTGATAAGGTAATATTCAAGTCTCCTTCTTTCCACTCGACACTTTATATCATAAGCATTAAGATAAGATTACACCTCACTTAACCCATAAATATTCTGACTACTATATACCTATGATATGCATTTAAAGTTTAAAATAGATTAAAATAATCCATATCTGTTTTCATATTGAATACTCATAACTTAGATATTGATCCTTTTATAATGGTGATAGAAATTACAAATAAATTTCATGGAACATTTAAACCTTTCTTATATCTAAATCTATTCGTGATTAGTCCTGATACCGAGTCTTGTGTTTCAACATTTCAATACAGAAATGGATTCCCTTAAATTATATCGATAATATATAACCAGGTAAAATCTGCTATCACGCAACATAGTAAGGTAAGACTTCATCGAGTATTGATGATGGAGCTGCCAAGAACACGAAAGACATTTCTTTTAAATGATGCCAAAGATAAAATTCGTATTGAAAATCTAGATCATTATTTCTACTGGAAAGAATTGAGCTCTCATGAATAAACAAAAATCTCGACATATCTACTTATGAGGGTATTAATTGCAGTTTTTTAATTCGTTTTGTATGTAAATTTTATATTTTCAAAGATCATTTTTTGACAAATATATATAAATAAATGTGTTATCTAAGGCAGGCAAGCATTTTGATAGCTTCTCAGTAATGATAAAGAATGTAAACTCTTTGAAGGTTTGTACCCTTGAGTGATACATTGAATGATATCACAACACTAATTCTGTTTCGTTAAATGTATTTCTGTTTCCGTTTAAACATGGACGTTGTAGTACAATAACACTTCTTTTCATTATGAGTTAAAAAAAAAACAAAATTACCGTTTTTTCTATTTAAAAGCTAATGTCATTTTTTTTTATTTCAAGCTTGGCGATTATTGATGTTGCATAAATGAATAAAGAAAGTAGTCTGAAATAAACAGGATATGTGGGTAAACTCTTAGGCTGTTTTATCATTTAAGTTATAATGTCCTCTGAATGTAATGTCTGAACAGCGAAGTACGGGGATTTGTAATATCTGATAAGTTTGAAGTAGACGTATTTAGAGATTTCTCTGATTGAGTGTCGCGACATTCATCTGAGGGGAAGATAACAGTTAATTGTCAAAGCCCATAGGTAGAAATGTTTCCCCGCTACTTTAAAGGTAAATCAAACTGGGAACATTTCACTTAGCCTCTCTTTCTTTACGCTTTAACAAGCAGGGGATGTAAGATGTTTAAACTTATTCCAGATAATAATGATTTATGGAAAAATTAGACCACATGAATGGTAATTCATACCATTTTGAGTAAAGTAAAAAAAGGGGGACCATTGATACAATTATTCCCACCTGAAACATGAACGCATAAATAGTTATCTAGAAGTAGTAACATTAATGTTTGAATAGTAAAGGTAGCGAGAAATACTAATAATTGCAAAGCTGATAGCGAAAAATTTGGCTCTTAATTTTATATGTGACATTTGTATAGATTTTAATATACCAAACATGAAGGTTGGTAAAGCTATTAAACTTATATTAAACCACAGTTTTATAATTCGCAGTTATAGTATTAATTGCGGTTTATTCAAAGTATCAGCATAACTGTTTACTTGCATTAAAGGAATGTATCTTATGACATCATGATCAACTATCATTGGAATAACTAAAAGGATTTACAACAAAAACATTACTTCATTATGAGAGGCAATTTAAGATATATACTTAATTATCCGAACACTCTCGACCAGTCAAAGGGGGGTAATTTGTTACTTCCTTCTTCGTTGGCGAATCATGATGTTTCATCTGTATATTTGAAGATCAGAATTATTACAAATAAACTTATGAAAAAAAAAATTACTAAAATTATTCTTAGATAAATAAAATCGATAAATAAATAGGACGTTGCTTATAACTGGAGGGAAGCATTAAAATATGCTGTTGTTTTGAAGTCTAAACTATCGTTTGAAAAATTCATCAAGATGAAACTTTTAATTTGTCGGGTAGTCGCAAAAAGTATTACACAATTGGTATATAACTATACAGTTAAATTCATACATTATTATCTATTAACAGAAAAAGTTATATAATTTTTAATGTAAAACCAACAATTGCATAATAATTTGTTTTAATGTTACATTCTCAAAAGAACGTGATGCTTCGTGTATGTTTCAAGCACTTACATCTGTTACAAAGTAACACCTTGATTAGCTTTTACATTCCATGTTTATATTATAATATACAAATGCATATTTTCCCGAAAGGCGACAACAAGTCTGCGCTCTCGATTAATGTGTTTGATCTTGGACACATGTCGATTTTAGAGAATTTTAAGAGATATGAGGAAGCTGTTTATACTACGCGAACAAGAATGGTCAAAGTATGTCGTCGTACATGCATCAATCGGTAGTTTTGCGTTTAATATTTTTAATCTGCAGACAGGAAATTATAGGAAATATACTTAGGAACGGTAATTATATCATCTAAATCTGATCTTTATTTCCATTTAATAATACTCAAAACTGAAGTATTGAAGTGTCAAAATAATCGTATTATTTCGTTTTTATTTTATTTTTATTTTTAAGTTTAGACGTCGCGTGTGCAGAACAATCACGATTCATACTTCATGTTATCAGTAAAAATGTTAAACATAATAGTTGGTCAGTCAAAGTGACAAAATAGCCATACACTCAAATAACATTTTGTAAGTTTACATGGAACAAAAAAGAATACTGCTGTAAAAGAAATTTGTTAATCTGTACTGTATTGAATTTAATCTAACTTAATACATTACAAATATTTACTGCATTTGCTATTCGGAAGAAAATCGTACGGTTAGGATATAACTTAAAACAAAATAAACAAAGCAAAATTCGAAATGGTAGGAGTTTATCTTACCTGAGCTTATAATGTTTTTGAAACAAAAAACTAAATATTACATATTTTGTTGTCTGATGTTGCACTCTCTTTGTTACTGTAAAAGTACGATATAGCCTAATGTAAGATGTATGGATTCAATTCACGGGTTGTTAGTTTACAGATTTGGAATTTTCTCCGTTTGAACAATAGAATTAGCATGTTTTATAAATATGATCCTGTTCGTTAATAAGTTGTTTCCCAGTGGTGATAACCGCAATATCGTGGGTCCTAATTCCTTGCGCTAATTTATCGATGACACGTGTCTGTTTAGTGTGTATAAAAACAAAGACTAGCAATGATAAATGTACATTAATTTCCCTATAAATCTTAGTTATAGATATGTCTAATGTCAAAGGTCGCCTTAATCTAGGATGTGTTTAGCATTAGAAATAACAAAATTCTGCCTGTCTTAAGTACTATTTATGATGGATATATACATATATTTATATAAGTACTTACATACAAAGGACTTACTACACACTGTATGCAACATTACAGAATATATATCAATATCAACATTGCACACACGTATTTATAATCAGCGAGGAAGTGACTACATCTGATAGATATGTTTCTTAGAATACGTATTCCTGTTTCATATAAAGTAAAGTATAAATATTAGCTTGATGACAACAGCGTCTCGACCGGCCTTTATACCTGGTATGAATTTCCCAGGTAAGACTTGACGGCCGGACCACCCACGTGTGCTATTTTATTATCATACTGAATACAATTATAATAAGACTTTACTTACAAAAATATCTACGTATGCCAATTTGTAAGATAAAGTCAGTCAGTCTCGTTATTTAATTATATTTGGAGTTTTTAATAACAAAAATATGTCTTAGACATAAATACAGAACTTATATCATTAAAAAAATGAAAATTCCGTAGATGAGAAAGTTTAATTATTACTTAATCTCATATCTCATAAAAAGATTGATTTACCAAAAAATGTTGTGGTGGTTAAAAAATTATAGTTACAAAAAAAATAACTTTAATAAAAAAAATACCGTCGAAGGATTATTGTTCCTTTTTATAGAAATAAAGACCGCATGAAATTTCTATAGTATCGTCATATTTAAAATATACTTGATTATATATTATTAACATATTTATCAAGCAAATGGTTCAATCACTTACATTATGAAACGAATACAAGCCTCCCTATTGGTGCCGTATATAGCGGTATCTTATTAGGAATGAAAAGAATTGGAAGTTATGCATTTTCTAGACAAAACTTTTTAAAGAAGTAGATAAAACCTGAATAATTTATGTATACACAAAGTTATTTATTTGTTTCATATCAGCCTAAACTGTATGCATTTTCTATCGAATCTATACTTATCTCTTGTCTCAGTTATGGTAAATCAATGCGACAATACGTATTTCTTCGATCATATAAATATTAGAGAAAAATTACTTCGAAATAATTCAAAGCTCGTTAGTAAAATGTCGTGTGTATTTTCTATAATATCAAACATGATACTAACATCCTACGGCAAGAAACATTTCCGTACCAAACAAAGCTATATGATTGATTTACGTAACTTCCCCTAGCCTCAAGTTATAATACGGCAATCGAATCACATGCATTGAATATGAATTTAACCAGCTCTAAATGTAATTAGCATTAACCGTTGTCTGTTGGTAATCTCTAGAGTAACTGGATGCCACACACATACCGGAGACCAAGCCTTACTAGGCATGTGTGTATGTGTTTGGTTCTCTTCATACCACACGCATTCTCATGTAAAATCACTGACTTTTTTACGACAAAATAGTCGTTTTATAGTATCCCCGATCGTCACCAGGGTTCCCCTGAGTAGATATCGTTATACAGTGATACCGGGACTATAAACAACCATGACTTCTTTTAAGCTCCTCCGCGCTATCGATTTTTCCCTTCGTCAACAGTACATGACTTCAGCTTTTATTCGTTTGATCATTGGCGTCATTTACGATAATATTTTTAACGTTTAAAAATTATCATATTTTGATATTGGTTCGTTAATCTAAACTTTTAAACCATCTTCTCCTCAATCATCATGTAACTAATACAGTTGTTGATATCACCACGCATCACTTCAGATATTCACGTTAGATCATAAAACAACGAGGTAAGATGTTCCTCATCATAAATTCATTATTATAAGGTCAATTTTCCGTGGATTCAATCTTTGAATTACATAGGAATTATTGTTTTCATCTTATTCACATCTTCGATCAAAAGGAATGCTGATTGAAAACTTTTTAATCTGTTTTCCACTATATAAATGTAAATACTGAATCCTAACATTACTAATTTGCTGAAAATTTAAACGAAAACAGAAACTTAAATTTTTATTGAAAAGGAAGTACTTTTGAGATTTTTAAAATCCGACATTTTTTTGTTTATATCATTTCTACATAAAATGTATTTACACCTAGCGAAATAAGAAAAACCATCATAAAGCAGAATTACGATAACATTTATTATTATCCGTGATACACATACTGTGTGGTCAGCTAATGTTTTACGACCAGTGGGAATGAATATGTTTTATCAACCGCTGATATCAAAAGCGTGTTTCATGAGATGTAGTTATGTAGCTATTATCTTTTATTGTATATGTATATATATATATATCATATAATAGGTACAATTACAAACGGAAGAAAAGTAAGATCATCTCATGTAACAATCGTAAGTAATACTAATACACATATCAACACATGAACATACTTAAACAGGCATCCCATCGATAAAAGTTTGAATTCTTTGCATACTGAAACAAAATAATTAGAACGTTATGAAAATGCGACTATAAAAAACTCAATCAATCTCTGTCAAAATTTTGACATGATTATGAAAATGCACATTAAGTTCTAAATATGAATTTACAAAAACGTACAAAAATAAATACTATTTATCCGATTGACTTTCTTCCGAAAATCTTTATATATTTTTATTTACATACAATCCCCATGTTGCTTAATACGGAGGTTTGGTATAATACTAAAATCAGAAACCAAACAATATAATGTATGGCTATGAAAGTAAAATCACAAAGCAAATATTTAAACCTGTCCTGCAGACAAGGCAGGTGAAATAACCTGAATAGTATTATCGCAATCAGCCATCAAACCCATATTATCTAGATCCTATATAATAAACTAAGACATTACTTATCATAAAAAAAAGCTTAAGTCTGATTTGATTCGATTAAAATTCGAATACAATATTTTGACAAAAAATTCATTTGCAGTTGGTTGTAATCTAAAAGAAATGTTATTGCTGCTTTCGAAATTTGATACATAACATTCTTTTGCAATTTATTATCTGAAGGAAAGTCATTATTCTTGTAACAAATATAATCGAAATTGATATTTTTGTGATCATTACTATAGATTTAATGTTGAAGCTAATCAAAAAGAACCCAATAGGTTTGATGTTATATGGCGTCATTCTTTAACTATCCATCCTTCTACCCTAGAGAATGTGTGTATTGAACGCGCATTTTATCAAGGTGGGTCTCTGAAAGGCCACACACGCATTCATGGACACTGATTTTACAAATATTGCACAAGATGTAAACTCTTTTGGAATCTTATCAGAACATTATGTCGCCTGTGTAAGGGATTTAATCAATGTATCTTGTTTATCATACTAGACACTTAAAGACGACGCAGCTTTGATCGTTTTCCCGCGGAAATTATTGACAAGGATTACAAATAAATCGACCCAGAGAATATGGAAACACTGAGTAGCTATTTACTCAAGTTGTTAACACAGGAGGTATTTTTGTCATTATCCATACGTCTTTTATATTGTTATTGACATCGACTGAATTTAGCTCAGTAAAAAAACATATATTTTAGTATCTGCATTCAAATTTTCTGATTCAAGCTTCATTTTTAATTTTTCCTATTTTCCTACACGTTCCTAAGTATTTGCATGATTGTGATATTGAAGCGGAAAAAATATCACATCATTATTTATCTATCAATACTATTTATATTTGAAAATCTCAGAGCAAGTATATACTAACATTTTTCACCAAGACATATTATCACATTTTTTTTTAAAAAAAACATTTGACTCCTAATTTCTTCTTATCTTTCCACTGTTCTTAGCTTGTATAACCAGTTCGTATAGAAATCACTATGAATCAATTTCACAGAAATCGAGCATGTGATGATTTAGACTTCTATTGATAATAAATTCTTTTTCATCGGAATCAGTTAAATGTCTTTTTCCTCAAACACGCTCGATTATGAGAATAACTGACTTTGTATTTGCTGTAATTTCACAATACTGTGTAAATTCGCACATGGCGTCGAACGGTCTCCATACAAATCTCTTTCGAGATATATCGTTGAATGCCTGTTACTCACGATTTCACTAACTATATCGCTAAAAAAAGATACATTAATATTTTATTGTAATTTCTTCAAGCCAATAATCATTCCCAATCTTATTAAATCAAGTACTTAAGTTGAAATCCTATATTTCCTGTTGTAAATGAGTTCAGTAAATAACACCTCGTTCGTTGTCTTAATGAATACAGTCTCAGTCACAGATGACAATTAATCAATAATACTTGTCTGATTAAAATAGATTCCATTTTTCTTCAAAACATTTTTAAGATATTATTTGTTATTTTCATAAAAGAAAATAACAGCATTATGTTTGATACAGAAACAAATACACTTATTTAAAACATATGATTCCACGTCTTTTTCAAGTGATATTTTTGCAAACCTTCTTCACTTGAGAATCGATGACATGTAAATATCATTTGACTGTTTTATTTTTTTTTTGTTTGTTTTTTTTATGTTTTTTTTTTCTGTATTTATGAATAAGAACAAATTCTTAATCGCAAATTAGAGTGAATTTAAATATGCATATATTAGCGGAATAGCGATTATAAATATGCAAACGTAAATCATTTCAATACGTGATAATAATGCTTCTAAAAGTGATTTCAATTTCTTTATATATATATACTCCAAGGATTGAATGCATTTTCGTCTGTTGACTTATATTTCATGCTAACTTGTTTGAACAAGATGAGCCGATCATTTCGTTATCATAGGCACTTATCAGTTTAGATAGTTTGTATAACTGAAAGTAGGTCACCGATTAAAAAAATCTAATGAATGTTTATGTTACTTTTGCTTCTCTTGCTATGCAGTATGAAAATTTTATTTAAGATCAACAACCATACTTCTTCGTTTAACGACTAACACTGCTGTTCTTTACTTTGTCCTTGTTTGAAATTGCCGAGTTAAAAGTAATCGTTCTAAAATAATTGCGGTAAAAAATCATGTTCAGCCAAGCACGTATTTTCCATATGATACTAGATAGGCATCATTCAATTTTTAGTGAACTGAGATATTTGCAATATTAGAAATAACAAAACGAAATGTTACAAGAAAAATCATTTATTTCATAAATGAATATCAAATCCGATATTTTACCCATATGTGACACCCATGATATTGAATTGTATTACACAGGAAAACCCATTTTGTTAAAGATATTTTTGTTACAATGTGATTTGCAGGTTTTCTTTTATATCCATATAAGGAATTAGCATAAACACAATGAATCCAATCTATTTCTTATTGTTTATGACCTATTCTAGTATAAGAATTATTTCCAATATTATAATTTGTTTATAACTAATTAGTTAATTGTAACAAACCGAGAGATAATGCAACGACTTCAAATATCCAAACGACTGATCGACAAACATATAATTGTTATAGAAGATATATTAATGAATTCGGATTCGGATATAATAACTACAGCTGCTGGTTCCTGGTTCTATATTATAGATATATGTTGTTGTATAACACCAAACTAATTCTTTTCAATCTACAGTGATATAAAATCACACCTATCTCTTTGTTTAACACTAAGACCTTAAGACACCGGTAAAGTCGGCTTTTTCAAGTAAATATCAATACATCAGAGGATTACAAAACAACAAACCACTCAGTGGTTTTTTTCTTATATAAGCCGTACATTAATTGTATCAGAAGCAGATAAGATTTAACTAGAAACATGTCTTCACTAAACATGGAAAACTGTTTTTCAGTTTTATCTTTCTGATAAATCATATGTAAGACAACATTATTTAATTAAAAGTTTGTAGATGAAGAATCCTAAATCTAACTGAAAAAAATGGAAGTAATAAAGATAAGAAATTCATTATCTTCAGTTTATGGCGTAAAATTGGTCCATTAATTCTTGAAATACAACTATATTTAGATGTATTTTCTTCTAATGAAGTCCTTGATGGATAGATCCAACATAGCAGTCATGTGCATATATATATGGAAATGTTGACTTCACAGAAATAGCGTTATAAATTAACACAATATAGGGGTCATCACACATATAACAGGCTGAAGTTACATCAAATACTGAGCTATCTTCATTATCCTCATCAAAACTAACAAATATATATATGTATCTTATAGTTCTCCACAGATGTAAATATATCATATATTGATGTTCAAATAGAAGTTAAAAATACGTCATAAGTACATACCAACTTAAAACTAACAAAGCCTTAAGACAATGCTATAAATTTCTAAATATATCATATATTGTTATTTAAAGACAAATTCTATGTAGTATGTTTAGTCTCATTGTGTAGTTGCTAGATAGAAACTCAACAGTGCTTATTGATGATAGTATAACAAATATGGAGCTGACAAACATACCACTTTTAAATACACCGTTTAATTAACGTTTCTCAGATCCAACAGTTTTAAGTAGCTCAAAAGTACTAGGCATGTTATATTTATATCTAATAACAAGGGACTAACATTTTAGATAATAATCTAGATCATTCAACTCGATAATTCTAAATATAAATCTCAATAGTACTAAATGAATATATGGCAGTCGCAGTATTTATTATGGAAATAACGATGTTCAATTAAATACTGTCACATACATCATATATAGCTGCTCAAACCGAACTTAATAGCTCTTAGAACATCATATATAGCTGCTTAAATCGAACTTAACAGCTCGTAGAACATTATATATGGCTGCTCCAACTGAACTCGATAGATTTCCATCCATCGTACACCAAGCTATTAGTAACTCTATAATCTCTAAAACAATAACTGATTTTAACAGTCAATTACATTAGCGATATGGGTATGATCCAGTTAATTCAGTTGTCTAACGACAAAGTGTTTTATTTGTATATTACATATAACGCAATAGTCATTATCCAAAGAGTATAAAAACCGTCTCGTTGAAAGTGAGTTAAAAATATATAAATCAAATAATACGAAGATTGAGAGCTTCCCGTACATCAAATACATAGCTATGCAGTTCGATCAGAAATTTCTGAAGTACATGCAATATGCCTCCTGATAGCAATCACAATTTCAAACACTTTAAAACAGACCAGATATGAGAAAGAACGTAGATGTCTTTGAAACGTGGTTCGATCAGGGAGTTTACGTACTTTGTCTAAACTGCATTTGAAACATTCCATATGTTTCAATTCATCTTTATTGTTACCAATGTACAATAGTGAGATATTCTCTAATCTTATTATGCTAGTATACAATGTATATACTGTTGCTCGATATGAATAAGTATACATTAATGATGAAGTTTGTATCTTAGTCTAGCAATACATACACAATACAATATATATTTGTAATATGCACAATCACTGAATAAAATTGACATAGATTAACTCAATAGTATTTTCTTGTTGGAAGATCTTTTGTATATAGTAAGACTGGAATGGAATTCATTTAATCACAAACAGTAACAGCGGTTATGATGTATCGCATTGAATCCTTTTCCAGTTCAAGGATTCGTCATAGATAATGACAGTGTAATGGTGCTCATCTCTGATCCAAATATATACAGTATTACTCACGTGACGCTCACAAATCAGGTGTGTACGTGAGTTATTGGCTGTCCAATCCCTGTTGCCTGAATTATCTTAAATTATGTTTTCGTTTCAGCACTTTGAAGTATAATCAGGATATGCCACCAAAAAAAGGAAGAAACCAATTTTAGTTGAAAACATGTTTTGAAAACCTTACTGCTATGTCCATTGATCTCTTAATCAAAAGCATTGAAATGCATTAACGGTTTTAATGGTGTTTATTTTATACGTTCTGAAACAATACAATACTTTAAACTTCCTGTCGATGGCCGATTGAAATGAATCCGGCAACGGTAATCAACAACGTAATTAATTGCAAAAGTGAAATATATTTGCATTTCGAATTCTTCGTGAAGCTTTTTCCTTTAATTTAGGACTATTTTGAGAGTTATAAAGTGCATTCTTCATGGTATATTTATTTAATTATTCATCAAAAATGAAAGCAAAGAATACATATAAAGAATATTTAATAGGGACATTTATTTATTAACGGTAATGAAAATGATAGTGCTTTACGTCAGGTGGATTACATCCTTCTCCCATCAAGCTTTCACAATTAACTAACCCTGTGTAGGATTACTTTGTTAATGCTTTTAGCCTTTCCTTATCTCCATGATTATAAAATCATTGCATCAGCCAAGCAAGAATTGAGGTGTTATTCATTTGTGATTTTTTGTACAATCTTTTTCATGAGCAAATATAAATGGTAATGTCTAACTAATTGCAATATTCAGTAAGTACCTGATCTATGAATAAGATAAAATAATTAATCTTAAAACATATATGCATGATACCTGAGATTGAATTTCGTTTATCTTATTAACAAAATATTGCATCTATGTTTGAAATAATAGGGAGAAGTCCTAGTATTTAAGAATAATAATTTATGAGTGTTAAAACAAGGAATAATGATACTTATATCGAAAGAACAAAATCAAGTAGTCTTAACGATAAATATCTCGATTATATAAACCGTTTAATTCCACATCTCTCAAAAGGGTACTGATATCGATACATGCTTTAGTTGAATTTTGGTATATAATTATTATTTGTTTTTGTGTATTCGTAATTAAGTATAATCATTAATTTTTATCTATAGATATCGCTTGGGAATATTGCTGGAAAAAAACACCCATAGTGATCGTGTCTATCTGTATCACTGACAGTACACCCATAGTGATCGTGTCTATCTGTCTCACTGACAGTACACCCATAAAGACCGTGTCTATCTGTATCACTGATAGTACATCCATAGTGATCGTGTCTATCTGTATCAATGACAGTACACCCATAGTGATCGTGTCTATCTGTATCACTGACAGTACACCCATAGCTATCGTGTCTATCTGTATCACTGACAGTACACCCATAGTGATCGTGTCTTTCTGTATCACTGACAGTACACCCATAGTGATCGTGTCTATCTGTATCACTGACAGTACACCCAGAGTGATCGTGTCTATCTGTATCAATGACAATACACCCATAGTGATCGTGTCTATCTGTATCACTGACAGTACACCCATAGTGATCGTGTCTATCTGTATCACTGACAGTACACCCATAGTGATCGTGTCTATCTGTATCACTGACAGTACACCCATAGTGATCGTGTCTATCTGTATCACTGACAGTACACCCATAGTGATCGTGTCTATTTGTATCAATGACAATACACCCATAGTGATCGTGTCTATCTGTATCACTGACAGTATAGTACACCCATAGTGATCGTGTCTATCTGTATCACTGACAGTACATCCATGGTGATCGTGTCTATCTGTATCACTGACAGTACACCCATAGTGATCGTGTCTATCTGTATCAATGACAATACACCCATAGTGATCGTGTCTATCTGTATCACTGACAGTACACCCATAGTGATCGTGTCTATCTGTATCACTGACAGTACACCCATAGTGATCGTGTCTATCTGTATCACTGACAGTACACCCATGGTGATCGTGTCTATCTGTATCACTGTCAGTATACATAGTGACCGTGTCTATCTGTATCACTGACAGTACACCCATACTGATCCTGTCTATCTGTATCACTGACAGTACACCCATAGTGATCGTGTCTTTCTGTATCACTGACAGTACACCCATAGTGATCGTGTCTATCTGTATCACTGACAGTACACCCATAGTGATCGTGTCTATCTGTATCAATGACAATACACCCATAGTGATCGTGTCTATCTGTATCACTGACAGTACACCCATAGTGATCGTGTCTATCTGTATCACTGACAGTACACCCATAGTGATCGTGTCTATCTGTATCACTGACAGTACACCCATGGTGATCGTGTCTATCTGTATCACTGACAATACACCCATAGTGATCGTGTCTATCTGTATCACTGACAGTACACCCATAGTGATCGTGTCTATCTGTATCACTGACAGTACATCCATGGTGATCGTGTCTATCTGTATCACTGACAGTACACCCATGGTGATCGTGTCTATCTGTATCAATGACAGTACACCCATAGTGATCGTGTCTATCTGTATCAATGACAATACACCGATAGTGATCGTGTCTATCTGTATCACTGACAGTACACCCATACTGATCCTGTCTATCTGTATCACTGACAGTACACCCATAGTGATCGTGTCTTTCTGTATCACTGTCAGTACACCCATAGTGATCGTGTCTTTCTGTATCACTGACAGTACACCCATAGTGATCGTGTCTATCTGTATCACTGACAGTATACCCATACTGATCCTGTCTATCTGTATCACTGACAGTACACCCATGGTGATCGTGTCTATCTGTATCACTGACAGTACCCCATCGTGTCTATCTGTATCACTGACAGTACACCCATAGTGATCGTGTCTATCTGTATCACTGACAGTACACCCATAGTGACCGTGTCTATCTGTATCACTGACAGTACACCGATAGTGATCGTGTCTATCTGTATCAATGACAATACACCCATAGTGATCGTGTCTATCTGTATCACTGACAGTACACCCATAGTGATCGTGTCTATCTGTATCACTGACAGTACACCCATGGTGATCGTGTCTATCTGTATCAATGACAGTACACCCATAGTGATCGTGTCTATCTGTATCAATGACAATACACCGATAGTGATCGTGTCTATCTGTATCACTGACAGTACACCCATACTGATCCTGTCTATCTGTATCACTGACAGTACACCGATAGTGATCGTGTCTTTCTGTATCACTGACAGTACACCGATAGTGATTGTGTCTTTCTGTATCACTGACAGTACACCGATAGTGATCGTGTCTTTCTGTATCACTGACAGTACACCCATAGTGATCGTGTCTTTCTGTATCACTGACAGTACACCCATAGTGATCGTGTCTTTCTGTATCACTGACAGTACACCCATAGTGATCGTGTCTTTCTGTATCACTGACAGTACACCCATAGTGATCGTGTCTATCTGTATCACTGACAGTACATCCATGGTGATCGTGTCTATCTGTATCACTGTCAGTATACATAGTGATCGTGTCTATCTGTATCACTGTCAGTATACATAGTGATCGTGTCTATCTGTATCACTGTCAGTATACATAGTGACCGTGTCTATCTGTATCACTGACAGTATACATAGTGACCGTGTCTATCTGTATCACTGACAATACACCCATAGTGATCGTGTCTATCTGTATTACTGACAATACACCCATACTGATCCTGTCTATCTGTATCACTGACAGTACACCGATAGTGATCGTGTCTTTCTGTATCACTGACAGTACACCCATAGTGATCGTGTCTTTCTGTATCTCTGACAGTATACCCATAGTGATCGTGTCTATCTGTATCACTGACAGTATACCCAGAGTGATCGTGTCTATCAGTATCAGTGACAGTACACCCAGAGTGATCGTGTCTATCAGTATCACTGACAGTATTGTATTAGTGAATGTGCCACAGACAGAGTTGTATTGGTGACACTGTCTGTAATACTGACATTACTTTATTAATGAATGTGTCTCAGTATCACTGACATACTGTATTAATGAATGTGTTTGTGCCACAGAGTTGTATTGATAACTCTGTACTACTGACAGTACTGTATTAGTGTTCGTGTCTAAGTACTGAATTAGTAAGGAATCTCTACGAGTACCAAATGGAGGGTCCCCCTAGGCTAGTTTTAATTACCCGTGTTAAACATGTACAGACATCCAAATGTAGAAGTACAATTATAATGCATTTTTAACGTCAACGTACATGTAGAAATAGAAGTATAAGATAAAACTTCTCGTCACTAGATCGGACACTATCAGTTACGATAGGAAACAGAGAACGGCTCCCTATCTGTGCTGCTTCTTTACAAGCAGTTGGATACATGTCTCTGCCATATGCTCAATTCGTATAGTTTATAACTAGTGTTAATGGCCTACCCTAATATGATGTAGGACAGAACGGGCTCCGTTTGTAGTTTCTCCTATCTGATCCCTTCTAAGCCCTAGGGTGCCATTTACTGCAGAGATGATTATTTGAAATTGTCTCTTTCATTTGTAACTAATGAGACAAGATGGCGGGAACTGTAACTAGAGTGTTTACAGGTAGCACATGGTGTCTGGGATAGAATTCTACCAGGATTTTAGTTTCCTTTATAGTCTGTTTAACAGATTACACAATTGTAAGATTATCTTCCATGTGCAGATTTGTAACATTTATACAAGCTGTTATGTTGCTGTGATGTTCTATCGTCAGTACGAAGAAGGAAATTAACATAATAATGAGACGTATGGGTATGATTTATATAACATTTAGCAATGTGTTTCTTGCATTTGCCATGAAAAAACATGTTTATCAAGCTTAAATGAGACAGTTTTTATTCTGCATCAACTATGACGTCAAAAGAGAGTTGCATACGGTTTTATTGACGGCTGTGTCCAGAAATAATTTTTAGGATTAAGAAAGCTCAAGTTGCAGTGCTCCTGCCAACAAAGATACAACGTAATAGTTTTACTTGTCACAGTACCAGTGCCCATACACACAAATGTAACAATGTTACTCGATCAAGTGTGACTCTATACAGACAAGTTTGTAGTGTTACTATTTCTAATCAGTGCCTATAGCTACCATGGAAGGGTAACTAGACCTAGTATTCATAGAGAAAAAGTGATAGGGTCGATAGTCAGTACAAGCGTTCATAGGGACAAGGTACTAGTCACTATCAGCGTCCATACAGACAAGGTACTAGTCACTATCAGCGTCCATAGAGACAAGGTACTAATCACTTTCAGCGTCCATAGAGACAAGGTACTAGTCACTCTCAGCGTACATAGAGGCAAGGTACTAGTCACTATCAGCGTCCATAGAGACAAGGTACTAGTCACTCTCAGACACAAGGTATTAGTCACTAGCAGCGTCTCAAGGTACTAGTCACTATAGATAGAGACAAGGTACTAGTCACTATCAAGGTATTAGTCACTCTCAGCGTCCATAGAGACGAGGTACTAGTCACTCTCAGCGTCCATAGAAACAATGTACTAGTCATAGTTAGCTTCCATAAAGAAAGTTACTAGTCACAGTCAAAGTGTCCATAGATCCATATTGCAAGGGTTAAGTTCTGTTTGTAGTACACGTGGATACAATAGTGTATGGCTTCTATCCAGGGAGATAAATGTTTTCTGGGTTCTATGTTATCCTCAGCTTGTCAAAGCTAGAACGCAGTGATGGATTGTCAGATATCAACACAGCTTGAATTATAATGATGTTTAAGAAAACTTATGTTTCAGATGAATGTTAATGAAATATTTTATGGAGTGTCGTCTGTATCATGTAAGCCGTGCGATGTCGTCTGCTGTTACTATAAGAGGGTACGTCAAAACTGCGCGTGTTCAGTTTCATTGGTATTTGTATCGGGGTCAAAGGTCAGACATGCCTCAAAACGCATAATTATTTAGATGAAACCTTATAATTTAAATAAGCACAATAACACCATTTAAACGAATGTCCCACGATATGTTCCTACTTTTTATTCTAATTTATCTACAATACAGACATAAATGTAAAATGTTTACAAAATGTCTTTACTTTGGAAAATCATTATATTAGGTGTATGAATGTCACGTTAATTTTCGTAAGTTAAAATTTGTCGTTCCTTTTTCTGTATGTGATTTAATCATGTATATGTCGAAGGCTTAAATATTAAAATATCTTTACTGAAGAAAAAATCTACCTAAGTACAGTATTGACAAATTAAAAAGAAATTATTTTATCAACAATAATTCAATAAGGTTTCATAGTTATGACATCAATGATATTTCATACAGCTGACGCATTTAACATGAGTTCTGAGGATAGGGTAGTTTCGTCTATTATTGTGTTAGGGGACTTAGCAATACAAACGTATAACGTAATTGTAGAAAATTCAACAATACATGGAAAAACATGCAAACAACACCGCCTTTAATACACGAAAGCTATTAAGAACACAGCGATCTACCACAGTATGAAATATGATAAATGCTATGTTTGCATAATGGTAGTAGACATTTAATTGATTATTAAGGTATAGTCCATGAAAAAACAAACAACCTGGTGTTGATCATGCTAATGCTAGCCACAGAGATGTAGAATTTCTGACATAGCTATCCATCACAAAAACTGTCTCACTAATATCTGTAATTTATTATATACTAATAAGTAAAGCGTGAACTGCTAGCTGTTGGGAGGACGCGAAACTCTCAACAAACCATTACATGTTAGATGACAAACAATTATTGTTACATAATTAAGGGCTTCCCAAAAACAGGCAAGCATCAACAAGGACAGAAAATAAATAATCATGTAGCTTTGTCATTAGACGCTCTGTTCTTCACTTACTTGCTTTAAAAACCAGATAAAAATTTTACTTATCCTTGTGGTAGTAATTTATAAGGTAACGTATCAAATCCTTTTCCTGAAAGTGTATAAAACATTTAAATCATGTTCAACAAGTCATACACATAAGTTGTAGTTATAGTTTCTTTTGTGATATTCAATAGTTTAAAAGCCACGACGTGAGTACGTATGACATTAACGTAGTGACGATTTACCTAACAGATTGCTGACGAAATCCTACGAATATGAGGTATAAAACACTTAGTGTTTTAACCTCACTCACTTTGCCAATATCCTGATAAATGCTTAGAGCTGATAATTTACATTTTTTGTTTAATGAATACACGGTTGTCGGGTTTGTTTTTAAGATAACTACCAATGTATATCTATTTTGCCACACATTTGCCTTACAGCTTTTAATCATTACACCTGTTGTTCCCATTGTACGAGATCCTTTCTTTTACAACCGCAACCACAAAGGCGCTGCCATTTTACGACATACACTCATTGAGGACACCGCTAATTTTCGATACAACACACGTATTTACTAACGACATTAACAATTTGCATCCTAACAACCGAATTCTTACTGACGACACTTCCACTTTACTACACCCTTACTATTAAGGCAACTATAACGACAACCCGACACTAAAACAGTACAATTTAACGACACTACGAACTCACTATCGGCACTTCTATTACACGACAACTTAACATTTATTTTATAATATTCTGATTTCAAAACAATACAAAACGGAAAATGGTTACTATTTCATGACGTTCTATCAATAAATGATGCTAATATTTTGCGACAACCGCACACTAAAGGGAATTGCTATTTAACGACAGTCTAACACCGAAGTCTATTTTACGACAACCAAACGCTGACTATAAGGATGACAGACCTGTACTTAAGGAACTTATATTACTATATAAATGTATCTATTGACGGATGCCTGACCACAGCTATTCTTCGTGATGTTGATACCTACCTGGGCGCTTTGTTACCTATTTATTTCATCACACTTGAGATAAAGATCAGAATCTTATGACAACAAGGCCACTTTAATGCTAGACCGCCGTTTCGACCTGACTATATATTACAGAATCACCGAAGCGAGTTTAAATATATCGCTCTGGGATATAGCTAAACGGGTTGTATTTATTCGCATTTAATAGAATAGCTCCATCTTATACAGTTTAAATGTAAACGGTTATAGCTTCTAATTGTTTCTAAGTTGACAATAAACTTTTTTTTTATCACGGCAAAGTTTGCCTCGTTGGATTTTTAACCTGTGAATTTGGAAAGAATAAGAATAGTTTGAATACCTACATTTTGTAGTCCTTGAAAATAAAAACATCATACATAAAAGGCCTTTTTTTAATTTACATCGCTTAATTTCATTAACGTTGCTTGAAAGTGAAATAGATAAAACAGATAAATAAATAAATGTATTGATTGACAGCCCTTTAATCTTTTTCATTTATGAAACTGATTGCGACGTTTCCTTTCAGTGTTTCCGAACTCTGATGAAAGTTTTTGCCTGGTTGTCAGAGATTCGAAGTCGCCTTTCTCTGATTAGCTCTTAGATTAAGACCTGATGTATAATTTAGTCATACGAAAATAGAGAGTTGGCAGTGTTTAACATGCATATTTAATGCTTTGACACGTCCTGTGTGAATGAACAAACAAATTTACCCTGAGGTGCCAGCATTCGTTGTGCAGTCCCGTGTCAGCGCTATGTGGCTCGTTTGAGAAGAAGGTGCATATTTAATCGTATATCACAACTCCATTATTCCATGATGTTTAGCAGTGGAATATGAGGACAGAATAGAAAATTATTCTGTTTTGAATGACTTAAAGCTGTTCCTATTGGTCATTAGATGCTACAAAGAGTATCTATTTTTATTTGCTAGTCGTGTAGGCAGTTTGTTACACGAGAATTGACCACGTTTTGTGAATACCGTTTTTTTTTTTTTTTTTGAGAGACAGTAAATTTAATCCAAATATAAAATTTGACAAGGAAGAAAAAAATATCGTAATTTGTGTTAGTGAATGTCATTCTATGTTGAATATAAATCCTTTTCCACTTGCCTGTCATGTCGATAAATATACCTGGGATTTTTTACGTATGAACCCGTATATGCTGATCTATTGTGACGTCAAAACTGATATCCTTATTGACAAGGGAAAGAATATTTTCTGCAATATTTGCCAAAATAACTTAACATTATAACGCAAAAAAAATAATTAAATGGATCTTTTCATATGTATTTGATGAAAGTTATCATAACTTTTTTTTCATTTTATCTCGTTCGGAGCCTTCTAAAGACTTTCGTTTTAAAACTCGTTTCATATATCTCATTTGAAAGGGAAACCCGTTTACTGAAAGATTCTACACATAGAATATGTGTAAACATGTGAATATATCGGTAAGATTTACCCTCAAACCGATTGTCATTGTTTGGGGTAGAAAAGCTTTTCTCACGTTTATCGCCCCAACACACCCTGAAACTAATGCACACAGGCTGACATCTTTGTAAGATGGTGACCTCATATGTAGCTTCGCTCTGTAGTTCTGTAACCTTTGACCTTGACGATATCAGTGCATACTTCCGGGGGTTCCTTTCTTATTTGGTGTTATCAGATCTCATGTGAAGGGACTTTTTCTCCTCGTTATCAAGAGTGTCTATAAATCTCCATTTATGTCTGGTCATCGTCTCGACTTCATAAACATCCTCAGGCCCACTGGATATTAAATCGTCACTTAACATCTCTGGACAGCATAATCCTTGACCACAGCTTATAACCATTGCCCATTGATCTTTGTCCACGGCGGTGACCGCTGTCGAATCTGGTCAGTGTTCGAAAGTATTCCCCAAGTGGACATAGTGTAATCATTTTTCTGAAGTATTATGTAGTCCATTTACATTATAAATGCCGTCACTCCTTGATCAATGTCAATTCTAACCTTTTAATAGAAAAAAATAAGACCTCAAGAATGAAATCAAATGATTGGTTCTTACACCTAACTAAACAGTATATGTACCTATCCAGTGTCATTTCATATAACCTGAAATAGTTGTAATGCATTAAAGGAATGAAATCAGTAGAAAAATCACTAAAATGTCGGACACTTTTTTGAAGTTACCAATCTAATTACATATATACAACAAGATATCGGCAAAATCAATCTTTTTTTACGAAAAGGTGTTGATTTGATACTATCTAATTAAGAAATGATTTATCGCTTTTTCATCTAATGAAAACACGAATAAAATCTCATGTCGTTGACACTGAATTTAATTTTATTACGCTGAAAAAGCTCCAAATTACATTTATTGCATAGATAAGGCGGTGTCTTGTACTCTTAAATTATTTAAACCGACCTTGTGAAAAATTTTTAGAGTGAGACCAACACGTCTGTGCGAGCTGTTTCGTGCATATTCGGTTCACGACTGGGAGTCATGGCGGAATAAACAAATAAAACACTTTATATTCTAAACATAAATAATGTATGTAGTCTTTGTTAGAAATGGTTATTGACTTGAGAAGTAACACGACTATACTTACAAATCCATACAATATAGCGTATCATGGGAATTAACCCATAAGTAAACATTATTATCATATCATCTGAAATATTTCGGGAAATTTTATTGCTGTTTCTGATTTTAGGTAATCTTTTTTATTCTCTAGTTGAAGTTGTCTTCATATGTACTGTAATGGTGTGGATGTGAAATGGATTCAGTTTTTAATGATATATGCTATATTAAGATACCCAAGGTCATTGTGGACCGATATGTTTTAACTTTTGATGAAAGCTTTCAAATGTAAAAAAAATAACTAAATTTCATCCAGATATACGTGTTGTATGCCGATTACTGGTTAAACCTGGTTCAATATGTCAATAACAATTATATTTCGATGAAAATATTCATTCCGTTTTTTTACTTCGTTTAAGATTTGTCCTGAAGTATAAATGTACTTAAAACCCTTTTTTTCTCACGGTTCAATAGTTCTTCTTTGTCAGTTTAGTCAAATTGTGATTGCCTTAGGCCAGATACCGTATCTTTTTAAACAAGTTTGTCTATATCGCAGTGTATGTAGCTGGTAGATCCATGCGTAAAATTAAGCGATGAAAAGATTACGATTTTCTGTGTGACTCGATCACATTGACGCTTGTACCACCGTGTTTGTGACGTTCTAGCCGATGAAGTAAAGTGATACTTGTACAGGTTAAAATGACGAAAATAAAGAAAAAAGTATTTAATGTTTTTCTAATGGAAATTTAAGTTTAAATATATGCGACCTGAAGGATACATATAATCTTGAACTGCACATTTTACATCTAAACTTTTTATCATGTACATCCCTTCGTTCGTAATATATAACGAAACAAAATGTCGACACTGAATTTTTTTAGTCAGCAAAAGTGAAATAACCACTTTGTATGCAGATGTGTTTGGCAAATCGTTATTGTGGCACGTTATTTAAAGTCTATTATTCGCACGATATCTAAACTGGTGATATCTTCATTTGATATTTCTTTATAACTTCCGGTTCCTTTCAGATACGTTACAATAGGCGATGTGTCAACGACGATTTTATCACAATTTTATCTGGCCTCGCTACCCCTATAAAGACCTCACTTCTTCATATTGGGGTAAATAATGTGAACATAAATACATATATATCTGTACAACCGTTTATAAAAAAAAACTGTATTAAAAAAGGAACTTTTGCAGGATCTGGTCACTAGCTTCGGTAAGCAGTCGTTAGGGTTTGAAATAAAAAATCGCCACTTTCTAAGGAAAGTCTTAACTGTTACTATATTAAACGTAAAACAGCCTTTCTCTGTGTATTGTTGGCAAAAGATATATTGAGTAAACGTATTTAGGTGGCATTTTATTCTAATGTCTACTTCCGTGGGTCTTGGCTTCGAGTGTCAATGACTCGCGGAACGGTTAATGGGTGGATGATGTTGATTGTTGATAATGGATTTCAATCGTTAACTTACAAATAATTAAAATCAAATTAGTCACATGTATGACATTTTTATCTGAAAATATAAATAAGATCGTTATCAATTGTCAAAGGACCAATTCAGGATAGGCAAACATCATTTAGCTGGGGAAAAAATGTGATGTAAAATTTTATTTTATTTCTTGCGTTGGGAGGATTTCTTTATGCACTGGTTAACCCTTCTTCATCTCGTTAATATTTTATAGGGTTGGGTTATTGTCTAGTGATTGATATATAAGATAACACGTTTCAATTACCTTAGACATCGTTGGGGTAGCGCTAAAATCTAATTTTAACTTTAAATTATATCTTGTAAAGTTCGTATTGTACATAATATACGCCACTTAATTCTGATAACGACAAATAGGTTGCGCTGCAAAACAGCATTGATAAATATCAATAATAGTGTATGTTAATATGATATCAGAAGCGATCATGTTCGAAATGACAAGTGGTACTTGTCTAAAAGGCATGAATTAGATCATTGGTTTGTCCTCTATTTTCTCCTCAAGTCTGTCATCGCTCCATTATTCCATCGTCCTTATCGCCCTCACTTCTTCTTATACGACGTAAATATGCTTAGTTTATCATAGCACGACCGTACTGATCGGACATAATTTGCCATCATGACGTCATTAAGATGGTGGAAAGGGTTACAGAGCTGACCCGATACACCAAAACTATCATAACTATGGCGACGATGCCTTTCATCTTTCAGTGAGAGCAGTACTGTAAGCGAGATCCGCTGTTAAAGCATTCGTCTAGAATGTGATATTAACAGGTCTTTGATATTAAAGCATAGATATTCTGCCACCCACAAAGCGATTTCACCAGTAAGTAATTGAAACAATACCAGAATATCTCGAAATGCATTAACAACGTGCGTCATCTTAAAAAAATTAAGAACAGTTTCGGATTTCCCATCTGAAATGTAATTCCCGTCCAATATATAGAGATTATCGGCCCCAGAAGATCATTACAATAAACGATGTTTGTTGGTATCCAATTTCAGTTTTATGCAAATATATCTACATGCTTACATGTACACGTGCATGTCCTTTGATCGTTTTATGACAGCCTGTCTGTGATGCAGACATCGAATGTATTTGATGTACTATAATCGCTGATAACAGATGAAGTACAGTTTCATTTAGCGATGTCACATTTTAGAGAGATGATTATCTTAATTTGGTACCAGAAACTATGCAAGTTGGTAAATCGAGGTAGAGGCTTTGGCGATACAAGGTGAAGTGGGTGCTAGCTCGTTAGGTGTGCTGCCTCGGACTTGTGGTGGTATTGATAATTTCATTGCCGTCAGCATGTATGTTTACACATCCACATGCAAAAAAAAAAAAATCTGAAACGCTTTTTCTCGATATATAGATAGAGTGTCATTCAACAATAGGTGACAGATTTCTATCTGGCTCTACCAATTTTTTTGATAACTCAAATTTTCATACGTGAAAAATGTCAACTTTAATCAGGAAATATGTAAACCAAAGGATTAGGCTAATAGGTTTTTTGGGGTTTTCTGCAGTTCATATATTACCACCAAGAATATTTCATATGATATAACACATTTTGAATCATTCTAATATCTGTTTTATCAATAGGTATGAATGGTTGTTTATGATATATAATGCATATTATTATTGGTACGATCCTAGAAACGACAAAAACTACAGAGTGCTTTTTGGCAGCTCAATGACAGCCAGTCTTGTGACATTGGCCATCACCAGATGACAGAAATACGACACCCCTCACGTGAAATTAAAACATTTCTTAACAAAACAAACATGTCAGCATTATCAACGATTGTATCTCCTAAAAGCACATTTACATATCTTTAAGTATGACATAAATGTATCATGTAGTTTTTATTTTTGCAGTTGCATGAACTTATTAACTCAAGCCAGTATATTTATATTTTTGATAGAATGGGGTGGAAAGGGGGTTATAATTCATCACAGCATGCAGTTTGGAGTTGTATACAAATTTAGATAGGAATGATACAAGATGTTTTTAAATTGATGTTTAGGAGCGATATTGCCTTGTTAGATCCAAGATAATGTTAAAACCTTCAACATATTACATTCATATACATGTTGACAAACTGTTGTTCATTCCTGACTGCAGGTATTTCCGCTCTCCATTTTTGTGACATAACACTATTTCTCATTCTCTTAACTCGTAATGATAGCATCAATAATTTTTTCTCTTTTTTTCCCATTTTTTCCAAACATTTGTTTGAGCGTTTTTGTGATTGTTCATCCATTTTTCTGTGCACAATACACCACAATGACCACTGACCTCGACCTTTAAGCAATAGCATTTGTGAGACTTTATAACAGACCGAATCAAACAGCTCAGCCACACTTAAAGAAAAAGTCTGATGAAATATGATATTGTGGCGACATTTTCATAAGTGTTTGTTTATCAAGTGTCGCAAAGGCTCTCCATAGATGCTACACTGTAATTGTAAAGGTTTTGTTCCGGGGATATAACTCTCTGGAAGGCTAATTGTAGATTTGTGAGGAATGGAAATATCTATTTGGAAGATGATGCAAACATGTTCTATATTAAGTTATACTGAAGTCATTGATAACTGATTGATTACCATAAACTACTTGTGTGTGTTACGGATGTGCGTGCACTTTCATTCATTACCAGCAATAGATATATTGAGAATGCATGGTTAGTGTCTTAAAATATACGCTGTATTTTGGCGAGGGTGAAGAAAAACAAAGGTGGCGAACAACTCATTCTCTCCGAGCCTTAATGCAGCTTCTATTTTAAGACACTGACCACGTGTTCTATCTATCCTGGAACACTGATAGAAAGTCAGATCTTTCTCAACTCCAACAGTTTTGTTGTGCAATCTTTATTTGCCTGACATTTACGTTACGCTGAATTTTGCCTGATGACGTACGCCAAAATAATTGCTCCGCGCAGAAATATATTTCCACGCTTCAATAGATATGACAGTGTTTTTATGAATTTTCGTAAATAAATTGTGCATAACAACATATAAAATCGCTTATTTCAACAGTTCTTATTATTGATAAACGTCAAATTAAGTAAATTCAGAAAGTAATTCTTTCGAATTAACGCACGTGCTAAAATACAGGTGTTTTCCGTCACTTCCGAATACAGCAAAACTATATGTGGCAGGTGTATTCCGACAATGACAGTTGCAGGATAAATATATACCTATAGATAATAGATGAAATGTTAACCTTTTAAATATCCAGGTTATATAACAAAACAATTTGTTGTCAACAATCAAATGATACACATTTCTCATGATACACATGTAGGTAAAATTCACCATATCTATCCGACTTCCATGCATTTCTTTATTTTTCGTATCCTATTTTTTCTATTATATAAACTGATAATTTCCTAATGATGCTGTTTCAGCCCTAAGTCGACCGGTGTAACTATATTCAAGTGTGTTTTGATCGCATTCTGACCGTGTGTATAGATTTCCCATAAATCTACTTAAAATACGTTACAGTCTACGTACAATTCACAAGTAAAAAACGTTGTTCAATTGCCCCGATACACATGTAGAGTTTGTGGACCACCAAGTACGATATCATGTAATTAATGGCGCGTTAAATGCAATTGTTTGATGTGATGGCCCCGGGGTCTGACTCCCTGGCTGATCATAGTCACTACACTTCTTCTCTTGGTATATCTATGCTTCCGGGACAGTTAAGCGCATCCTTGACTCCGATCGGTATTTGAATCAAGATGGTACCGTTCAATGACGCACTATTTTTCATCTTGACTATTTTATCAATCAGTCAGGAGTATGATGACTGTATCGGAGTATACCCTGATATCGATCTAAATTGTATTTTATTTATTGACTTATAAAATACTCTTTTCCACTTCAATAAATTCATGAATACATTTTGAGGGTATATACTGCTTCTCTCAAAAATTCCCTAGGTTGGAGTCTTTTGATAATAGGAATGATGACCTTTGATCCAATTCAAAGTCGAGCATAACCCTATCAGCTAATCAATCATATTTCCATCGAAGAAGATAAATTTGATCTCTCCAAACCGCAAATGACATTTTGGATTTATGAATTATGTAAAACCATTAGCAGATTACCCATTGCATAAGGCAGAGCAGCTAAAATATTTAAATCAAATTCACATGATAATTATGTAAAACTTTTTTTTCTGAAATAGGGTAAGAATCAGCGGTTTTTAAATTTCACGAACTCATATGGAATAAGATAATACGGTTGTAAGATGCAATTTCTTATGAAATTACAATAAAGTTAAAACAAAATATTTTCTCGATAATAACATTATGAAAAAAAACAAAACAAAACAAATCTTTTAGCGAACAAGTATTTTTCTATGAAAGAATGTTACGAATTAAGAGTCAAGTTTATCAAAATCACCTTCTTCTCTCAAAATGATTTATAAAAAGAGTCATCAGGTTAAAATATCGCATAACGGACGGTTGCATTTCACTGGCATGTCAATCACTTATAGGGGTTGTCCTTTAGGGGTTACTTCCGGAACTTCCTGAACTTGTGGCATGATGGGTAGCGTTACACGGTAATTGCGGTTGCGCATACTGATCATATGACATATTATTACGGATGCAAGCGCGTGATGTGGTAGCAGATGAAAGAGTAACTGAAGCTTCACGTGTGGCGTAACGATGCCAGGGTACAAATCAATGTATTTTAGATTTTATTCAATTTCATTGAACACGTGTATTTCTTTTTCTTTCAATTTTTTTTTTGTATCTTTTTTTTTTTTTTAATGTTGACATTTTCTTTGTTGGGATAATTTACACAGAGACGACGTCGAGGTAAACGGCAATGGAAGTATAATAAGCGTTTGAATGAAAGATACACAGGGATAAGAAATAAGGCTGTCTGACGAACACGGTGATTGTCACTGATGCGCACACACTTACTACAGAGAATCGATCCCGTTCGCAGTTAATGGGTTTTAGATAGAGCAACTTGAATAAAAGAACAGAACTGAGTGTCTGATGGTTGGGTAGATCCACATGTAACACTAAATAGATATATTTGAGTAAAGGTAGGCTCCGCCTCTAGATTTGTGTATGAATAAAATACAACCATCCTTACAACCTAACCTGAATAAAGAATATCCATTTTCATCAAAATCTTGACGACATTCAAAGAATCAAATAGCACTGCAGCTCTATTCTTTATATTTCAAAGTCACGTGATATTCCAGAGTGGCCAATGAAAATAAAAAGAACGTTGGGCGAGAAAAATTGCGCACAGTCGCAAACTTACCTGTCATAGGAATGTGAATCACGTTTGAAAGAATGATATAGCAGAATCCTGTGTTAATACATTATAGACTTTTGTTCAAGATGTGCAATGTGTGTTTCCTGCCACAACAGACATCAAGTTTACGTTTAGAATTAAATACACATAGACGTTTATCTGTTATTCAATTGAAGGTGTCCACTTTCATATTCTCTTTAGATGACAACTAGCACTGAGACACCTTAAACTAAGGACCGTTGCTCTGCCTGTAACATACACGTGCAGTAACGTCGACGGGGAAAAATCGAAATATTGTAAATTACGAAAATTAATTGAAATAGCTTTTTGTGAAAAATCGATATTGCTTTGTCACTCTAGGTAAGATATAAGCCTGTTCTCATTTCAAACATCAATGATCATTACGACACAGACCGTGTTCGGGTTTCAAAAAAAAGTATAATATTTCAATTTCTTAATCAAAACGGTTGGAAAATCAGAAACTGAGTAGAGACATAAAAACATGTCACAATGGGTAACAGGTTTTTATGAAATTTATTTCCATGATAGTATTGCAACGATCGTAAAAGTCGGCAATGCTATACTAATCACCCCGTGCGTGTATCAATGGCGACAAATAGCGGCAACCATGCTGTCGTATTTCTCATTATAAATGAAAAATATTTTTTATATGACATTTCATTAAATATAGAACAGTTCCATTGAAAATTGTTGAAGATATCTTGGTATCGTTATCGTAGAATGTTGTCGATGTTTCTGTCAACTGACAAGACATGGATTGATATCATAGCCGTCATTACCTTGTATCATATATTGTATAGCCATGGATGTTTATAGATGTATAAAGGAAGGAAATCCTATGCTCTTTGTTTCGATCAATGTAAAGACAATTAACCACAGTCTACTTTGCCATTATATTGATTACTTATCAGGGGTTATTCAGGCTTTTGAATGAAGAACGCAAAAGGTTTGCGCCCGCAACTTTATCCAACGATAGTAAGATACAATAGGACATCGCAGACTAGTTCATTTCTGAGAAACACAAATCGCCATGTTTCAAAAAGGTTTCAATTTATCCAAATGAACCAGTTACAATCACGAATTACCATGTTCGTACTGACAAACTGATTATTTAGAGAAGCTAAACATCAGACAGTTTCCACTATTTTAGATAAAAATCTATGTCTAAGGTCTTTCGCTTGGATTTGAACCCTGGACGAACGTATAATTTGGTGCTTTACTGATAACGAAGCTCACGAAAAACAACCTGATGGTTGATCAGACTGACAGTAAAGACATCTTTGTTGTGACGTATCAGTCAACTTCTGACGGTTACCATACCACGACAGGTCCCTTGCGGTAGGTACAGCAAATCACCTATCGAACAACGTCTAATTATTTTTTACTTATCTATTTTGAAGTGAAACAAAAAATTCTTAATGAGAACGATTCATTATGAAGTGAGTGGTGGAGCTACTCATCAGTGATGGCGCCTTGTGGTGACATAGACTGTCATGCCCTCCTGTCATTAAGAGAGGGTCACCGTCATAATGTACATCTTAGCAACGCGGTGGGTCAAAGGTCATATTCTGCTTCACTTGAATTATGAAGACGATTGGTTGTCTACTTTGACATTGCATGCATATTTTTGGTCGATTTTCGTAAATTATAGGTATTTTATGATAAATATGTAAATGTTATGAAACAGCAGACTAGAAACTTGTTTTCAAAATATGATAAGCATAGCAAATTAATGGGAGACTGATTCTGCAAACTTAAGCAATGTCTACCATTGTGACCACAATAATTGAATTTCTAAATAATTCTTTCGCGTTGACGTAATCAACATGAAAATGAATTTATACACGATCAGAAATATAAATACCAACATATCTTTAACGTTACTAATTACCATAATAGTAACAACTTCTATATAAAAATGTTAATAGACTTAAAACAGTTTGTGTGTATAACGTCATTGAACCTTGAACCCATGAGCTGACGCGTCATCAATCCCTGTCCACAAATATATAGCTGTCAAAACAGACTAGGCAAGGTATATTCCATTTAAAAGTAAATAAAAAGTTATATCTTGTTAGGTCAAACGACCGTAAGTTTGACAATAACAGAAGGTCAAAGTTCACACGTAGGTTTGGTTTAAAGTACATATTAACGCTTGCATAAATTATATTTGAAATTAATAACTGTTTTATGATTGTGTCGTGTGTGGTCTACCTTTGTTTTACCAGTTGTGGTTTGGTAGCCGAATCTTGAGGCGAAGCAATTTTTCAACTAAACAATAATTACATAAAAAAAAAACTCGCAATGCTTCCGTCGCTCACACGGGCACTAATATACGGAACCATCATCACACAATTTTCCTCGCTGTAGCACGGATGAATTAAGATTAAGAGAGCCTTCAGAATGTTGTTGATTCTCTGATATTGTTGGTCCGTTCATAGCAAATCAAGGGATCTTTAATAGCCGTTAGTCATTATCTGCAAAGTGCGTTTTGTAGTCAGGCGCTGAAAGATCAATGATGATTTTAATCTTTTCACAGAGATGTTGGACCTCGTCCCAGTCTTTGTACGTACAATGACAAATTTTAATGATAAAAAAGAACGAAATTATCGCGTTATAAAACCATACATGTGTTTCAAATAATGACTTATTGTCATTGATCGACTAATGTAGTTTGTTGATTTTGGCAATTAAAAGTTCGGTTTTCAAAAAACTCCGAAAATTGAGCTGTTGTTTTTAACACATAAGTATAATTAGCAGAATCAATACTAATGTTGAATATCTGTAGACCTATGTGCGAGTATTTTAATGTAACATGCTCACATCAATGATCGACGAAATTAGTGAGTGAGATTTCCCAAAGATTTCTGTGTTTAAGTAACGATGGTGTTTTGGTCATACATACTTGTAGATTGATGGATCGTCCCTACCTCACCCCCGATCACTTTATAGCTTGTCACCAGCATAAAAACTAGCATTGCTGATAAAGGTACAAAATCTATCAATTACAGGCAGCCAGTGATCGATTACCATGACGTGGGAGGTGGCGACCTGCTCCGGACCTACTTTTACTTTTGTACAGTACATTTCCGGTTCAGAACCTTAATTACTTTCATACAAAAGACACAGCTGTATTTTCCCAAAATAATTCAATTTATAAATCGCTAATCTTTTATCTATTTCACTTATGTCTAATAAAAAAACGAACAAAACATACTGAAATATTTCAATAAAACCCGGAAAGACGCGCTAGTTACAATGTAAACATGGGAAGGCGCATCAACCAGGTTTTGACGAGCCTTGACAATGACGGTGGCGTGAAGGGCTGATGGCCCTGAGCGACCTGTGTGACAGTGTCCGTCTGCTGGTTTTGTATGTTATACACAAGTCGTCCCCATATAACCCCCACAGTCATCTGTAAACAAATAATCAGCTTGTCATCTTCACAAAAAACGGACTGTCGTCAATGGGCGATATCTCACGTCCTTGTCTTTTAGAGGACAAATGAGAACAACTTTGACGAAGGCCACCTAGTCACACAATTCCCTCCCGTCCATGAAACCGAGAAAGGCGAATTATAAAAGGAAAACCCATATCAGAGTCGGGGTTTGATAAATGTATGGCGAATGTGCGGTCGAATGATCTGCGAATGATTCTTAATTCCAATGTATAATCTTTAATAACTATTCAAGGTGAAGTTCGAACATTCTTATAAATCAAAGCATTTTTAATGCAGGTCTATTATGAGATAGATTGCTCATCCCTAATTCATTTCATGATGCTATGTTACGTGTTAGATATTCCCCATTAAGATCTCTACCTGCCTTTGTCCTCTGGCAATCAGCTATACCACCCAAGCCATTCGATATTACATGAATTATGTTATTTATTTTAATGAAAAGTATTTCAATCTAACAGTAGACTCCCTAGGGAAAAGGCTCCGGTGTGTGTTCATGAGGCATTTGTTTCTTGTTCCGGTCTGTAGGGATTCCAATCACGTGACAAGCGGGTAGATACTAACGACCGGAGCTACATTGGTGTTTTTTTTCTGTGAAAATCCGGTGTTGTGTGTTCAATAACTTCAAAGGAAAGATACCTGGCTGTTTGACGAAATTTACAAGCTCTCGCAAATGCAATTTTAATTCAGAGAAAATTATCGAACAGAGCTGATATTTGATTTGTTTTGCATGATATATCATGTCTTCTATCGTGTCCATTGTCTGGACTGAACCATTCGCTACCATCACTAGGTACCACACAGATCAATTACATTTTATAGTCACTCAGTCGACATTAACTCACACAAAATTATACCCAATTTGTCCAAGTACCCGACATGTATATCCCTGAATCGATTATATATTCAATTCCTGTCATTAAAAGATTTAATTGCAGAAATTAAGTATACGTGATTCTATATTTGCGTGTTTTATCTGATTTAATTCCAAATAGAAACAAAATCTTTGCATATAATTATTTCAAACGTATAATTTCAAGAGGGTTGTATTTTTAACAAATCCAACAATTTCATAAGATATGTAACTAATTTTGTCAGTGCTTAATTCACGACGATGCTTGATTGTCACTAATTTTGTCATTGTCTAATTCATAAAAACGCTTGCTTGTTTACTCCCTATCTCTTGTGGTCATGGAAACAATATAGATGCGCGTTATTATATACATATGTTGTAGTTAGTCTAATTGTCGATGTAATTGATGTTTTAGCGAAAAGTTCTCAATCAATTAAAGAGTAAATATGCTCAACGCTAAAAATCCCAATCGTCCTGTTTCCATTTTTCACATCCATGAAAATTTTTATCATAAACAGGAATACTCAAAATGCTGATTCTTACTTGCAAAATTGAAATGTCTTTGGGAAACTTTGTTCATACACGACAATCTGAAAACAGATGTTGTGAAGAAGGAGTTTTATATTACATGTAGATTCGTGTTTATCATGAAAGATGGAAACATTCTCCTATCTTCCTTTACATTCCCGGGCGTTCTGGGGCAGATTTCTTTACGATACCAGACAAGTATGATATAAAACGTCTTCAGTGATAGTATCTTTAATTCCATTTTTTATTCATTTATTTATCTTTTTTTTTTTACAAATTGAGAAAAATACATATTCTGATTTTTTTTTTCATTTTTGAATTAGTCACGCAATTAATAGCCAGATCATTCTGTGAAACGCTCTCACATTTTTTGATATAATGAATTTTTGAAAAAAAAACCAGACACACACAGTTAATTCAAAATGTCCCTTAGTTAATTGCTTTTCTTTTTTGAAATATTTCTAAATTTCAAATGGGATGACTATTCAATGATCCGGAATAGCATATATCGTCTGTGCAATTCATGTAACTCGGAATGTAGAAATGATATGATCATTTAATTAAACACAGACTACTTGTCTTATTTCATATATTGATCAATCACCCTGGGTTATTTACCACTTCAATGAATCCCAATCCTGTTCCGAATCTGACCGAAATAAACATATCATAATAGAAATTGGAAATCATTTATAACAAGATCATCTTTTCAGGTAAAAAAAAAAATACATTTTTATACAATCACGGTAGCAAGTCGAATATTTCTAGTTGGGATTTTTTTTTTTTTTTTTAGTCGTGTGTTTTGACATGGATGTTAGTGTAGTACTGTAAAGTACAAAAAATGAGACTTCTAGTACGTACTATATGGACTGTCTCCGTGAAGTTCTGACATTGATACCACTGTATCATAGCATGGCCTTATACCTTATTCCTACTGACTCTTCTTAATAACTGGTTGTACAATGAAACATTGCCAAATGACTTGTGCGACCAGAGCAGTGTGAATTTTGCGCATTGTTCTTGAAGGTCTGATTTTGCCGTAAGGAATGAATTGGCATATTCAAAGGGATTTTTTTAAAATGTAGATGAAGATGTTTGATTTAGTCAAAGAATAATTATTATTTCTAGTATTTGGTGTATATCATTGTGTTTTTCCCATAGCTGGCGAGCATTCACAAGAGAAACCCCAGTATCAAGTCGTACTTCCGGTCTGACAGACTTGACCTTGTGGGTCGACACAATTCCAATATCCTAGGATTAGATTCAAAATAAAACGAAACACACCATGCTTGATATTTAATCCCCACAAAGAGTAAAAGGTTATCCCAGGAAGATAAAATTCGAATTCATTTGCCGGATTGTCCAGCTTGTTTAAAACATGATATATGTCGATTTAGGTTCAAAGTCTTCATAAAATGAGGCGAGGAATATAAAAAACCAATACATATAAAACAGAGAAAAGGCAACACTATTTCGTACTGGGAGTCAGCACGGGGCAGGGACTTTGAAGTCACCAGTTTACACCTAAGCATACAGAACTCACCGCCAATAAAATCACCATTCAGATTTAAGGGCAAACAGTCTGATCATTTTAACACTTTGAAAGTTTTTGTTGTTGAAACCCCGCCATTAAGACATAAAAATATCGTTAACTGTGCACTAGAA
Source organism: Ylistrum balloti (assembly GCF_031769215.1). Taxonomy (NCBI): domain Eukaryota; kingdom Metazoa; phylum Mollusca; class Bivalvia; order Pectinida; family Pectinidae; genus Ylistrum; species Ylistrum balloti. The sequence goes on along the minus strand of NW_026782401.1, from coordinate 242,950 downwards.
TCCATAGGGGAGTCTATTCTATTCTATACGGCGCCGACTACGGTGAGACCAGTACGGAAATACACTCGCTAAAACCGACAATTTAACTTTTATTTTTGTCCATAAAACGTCTTAGATCTACATCAAATAAAAGTTTGGTATTTATCCGCCGCCTGTTAGGTTGTGAGTATAAAATGAGTCCGGTAAGTTAACACTCAACGTAATACATTGATAGTAACATATCAAGCCTCGTCTATTACATCAAATACATGTCACATAATTCAGAACAATGTGGCTGCTATTTCTGTCCTATGACAACTTTAAGTGTGTGTTTCATTTTATCAAACACATTATAATTCCTTCTTCTTCTTTTAGTTGTAAATTGTAAATTTTTGTCTTTTCCCCCATTGAATCGCATCATTATTAAGCAATAAAATAATTTGAATTGTGCCAAAAAGCACAAACTGACAAACGAAGTGCTTCTATAATGAATTCCTTTTTGACACATATCTTATATATTTACATATTTTAAATGTTAAATTATTCCGAAATTCATTGTTAAATTGACACTATACAGCTGTTTAGAATTTGCACATACGACGCATCTATGTTGAATATTACAAGATTTATACATATACATATTCAAATTAGACGTGATTGTAGCTATTTATTTGTTATATGCTTCAAAACAGTGACTATCGATTGATACATCTAAAACTATGTTGAACGTTTAAAAAGATTAATATAATGAGCAATTTATGCAGATATTTGACGATAACTGAATATTAATTCCGCACGTGTATTCATAATCAGTTCAATGATAATTGCCGAACCAAGCAAAACTTGTTATATGATCTATCAATATAGTATCGCCTGTCTTCATGGCCTCTATGACGATCAGACTTTTCTTGGATACCGACCATATTTATATAAAAAGTCAAAGTGGATATATGGGACTACTGATTAGTAAGGATACATTCGTGTTTTGAAAACCTCTTATATAAAGATGTATACCTTTAAACCATTTTGGTTATTGCCCTAAAATATGACTTCCCCGCCATTTTTGTAAGTGTTAGATACATGAGCTGACGTTGCACAAAAGATTTTCTTTTTTCCGGCATACGTTTCTTTTTGGAAGCCGAAATACATAATCAAAACTGTGCCTTTTGATCAAAAATACATATGAAAAAATAAATACATTTGGTTAAATTTACAATCTACGAATCAATATATTGATAATAACCCTTAGAACATCTATTACTCGGGAGGTTTTTCAAATGTTATAAGCATAGGTAATGCAACATATATGCATAGAGTCTCGAGCCTGATTTCCATACCAATTATATTTTCCATGGCTAAATAATATATAACTCTAATGTAACAGGAGAAATTAACGCTACGCTATCTTACATATAATATGAATTTTACCGGTGTTAAAGGCTATGAATTTAATGTGAAATTCATCCCAGTATTAATGGTTTACCGCCAACCATGATACAGACAGACGGACGAATGGACCACGCAAGGGTAAGGTTGCTTTCATAAATTTGAAATGTCACCTAACTACTTAAGTGTAATTATGAAGACATCCGTTTCTCTCCAGACAGGACGGCTTCAACTTCTATCCAGAGATTACAGAATTTACATACAGTATCCATTTATCGTCTTGCAAGTATTCCAGAGTTATTTCGTGTATTTAAATGAACGTCTGATAACGAGATGCGCCCGCAAGTGTTAAATAGAATATGTTTTCTGAAATGAACGATAAGTGTAGAGGACAAGCAATATAGTTTTTTATATGTACTGTATAAAGGAGGGAAAGGAAAATGAAGTAGAGGACATTGATAATGTGTCATGAGAGAACGACGAAATTACAACTGTAGCAAGGTAGAGAGAAATAAATAGAGAGGGAGAGACATAAGGATAGAAAGGTCGAATGGGTTGATTCAAGCAACGACTGAAAATACGGTAAATTTTAATAATGATAAGAGGTTTTGGTTTCAGTTTTTTTTCCTCACTGACAAAGATCGGCTTGGCTTGTGTCATTTCGACGGAAATGGGAATATATCAAAACGTATTATGCGGGTCGGATCATTTAATAGGCCGTGGAGCCCCATTTTGTCTCGATTTTGGTCTGTTAACTTACTTTTCACATGGAGCATAGATATATGATAATGTTAGATTACGAAGAAGAGAGCCTGAAATGAAATGCATTTATTTCAAAATTATATCCCAGACGTTTCCATATAAAGATGATAGCTTTTGCATACAACACGTGTAGTCAAAATAAATTGATTAATTTTCTATGCAAAGTAACTGCGATGATTATAAAGGTACAAAGGTGGGTTGTATCGATTGTCTACCTGTCCCTTCAGGTAAAACCCAGGTACTAAGACATATTTGACAAGGGCATAGGGGTCTATCCTTCTAACAACTACACGTGACATTTTCGGTACGAAAAAATACTCATTTGTCATTGATCCCCGTTGGTTAGTATATGTAAATGAGCCATCGTTTTAAAGAACATCAAAAACATTTCAGATATTAAATCTGACTTTTACTACTATTTTGTAAATTAACTCGTTATGGACATTTTCATTACATCAATAAGCCGGGGAGAATAATGCGTTGTGTTATACAGCCATGCGGAAGTAGAGTCAAATGATGGGAATGTATGTATTCTGATTTTTTTTTTAATTTAAAAGAGAGATATATATACGTCTTCTTGATATGTTATAAGAAATGTTTTACTAGATCACACTGTGTCTGTATTACTTCGCCAGGTCTAGTAAGCATACGATACATTAATAGCCCCCCTTCGTATGAATAATTTGATAGGATACTCAGGTTTCAAACATTCAGGTGAAGCGGAAATTGCGATGTATTATCTAACAAAGAATATAGTTTAGTTTAAACATGTTTATTGCCAAAAGATAGACAAGGGATTAGGCACAAGTCATTGCTTATCAACGCCTTCTCCCAATATACATTTTAAATGGCATTACAATACAGACAATACAAATATACAGTTATTGTTACAATTCGACATGGGATAAATTTACCAAAAACCGTTACATATTAGCATCGGGTTTTAATAAATGAAATAAGATAATGTGTTCCAAAGTGACAATGTTCTGCACGTAATCTTTTTTCTTAAGCAGTATATGTATTCCAGTATGTAAAGTACAAATGTTTTAGAGAAATATCGTGCGTTTCTTTCTATAGTCTTAATTTACAGGCAACGGTATTTAATATTCGGAATACTTTGTCGTTATCATAGTAAATCTATTCGGATTCTATTTGATATTCGATTTAGTATACAGAGTGTTATCATAGTTACAATATGTATACGTACTCTGCAATAAATTGCAAACATACATCCAAATAAAAACGCTCCGTTAAACATAAAGTCGCGGTTACATTATGTGATGAAAAAACTTGACGAGACAAGTATATCGCTGTTAGCTCGGCACCTCATGAAATCAAGCGTCTATTTAACAGCATCAAACGCAAAGAAGACGCTCTCAAGTACCTCAGTATTACAAGGGCAGGGACACGGAAGCGTTAATGAGTCGCGCGTTACTGATAGGCTATTATCATACATTCACAACAACATGCAAATTGAATTGTTGGCCTTTAGGTCATCGTCATCAGTGTCTGTTACATCAACCAACTATCAACGGAAGTAGGTAAAAGAAACTAAATCAAATTTTTGGGATCGGATGACGGTGTTCTATGGAGTTCGGAATTAGACGGATGTTGTTCCACTGTTGATCCACTTGAACGATAATTTAGTTGAGAGGTGATAATACAGCATGCAGTGTTTGCCAAACAGATGTGTGTAGTGGGTGGTAGTATTGGGAGCACGTGGACATACTCACTGTTGGAGTAAGCATGGTAGTGTGAGAAACACGTGGACGTACTCACAACTGACTGAATGTACGAAGTGGTAGTGAAAAAAAACTCGGGGCGTATTCTCTTGTGAATACACGATGTGGTCGAATGACGAAACCGCATGGCGATACTCAATACATTATATAATAGCGTTTGGTTTTAGTAGAGCACGCGGGTTGTACTCGTTACTGGATGTGGTCACGTGAGGGTCTGGCTGTGAAGACCACGTAGCCCGTACTCACTACTGTTACATGACAGAACAGTGGTGTGATACCGTGTACTCACTACTTCTGATTACTGGTGATGTACTCTGAACATATGATTTAGTTGTATTAGTATACAAATCATTGAATTTCGCCGATATTTTGATGTTTTAGCGTGACCAATCAACAACAAATGTGACAACGATATCAATTTTGCCTATAGAAACGTCGTCACGTAGGCTCTGGTGACTTAGGCAATGGGAAAGTGGTTTTGATAGTTTCAAAGTAGATTTAAATTTGATTATTAAAATGTATATCATGAGTACCGCATTTTGCACCTGCCTATCCTGGTAAGGGTGGAAACATGATAGTCAATGGAAGAGATTATAGTGTGAACGACAAACAATGTTCGCTTCAACGCTTCAAAAGCTGATTTTAAAAATATTGCTGACACCATATATAATTGGTGCTTTCTTTGAAATTTGTTAAACACAAAAGAGTTTTTAATGTCTCTTTAAATATTATTCTTAAACGAACATAAACATTGCGCAATACTATAAAACAAGGTAAAGCTTCAATGCGAAAAAAAATTAACCACGATTTTAAATCATCTTTTATAAGATTTAATTTAAAAAACAGGTTAAAACTTTTAACCTGCCATTACACTTAGAATATTCTAACCATTAAGTATTTTACTTGATTTAATATGGTATTCACTCGGTCGTGACAGCTTTGTAAATATTCTAACAAAAAACACCACTCTGTGCCTGTCCGGATCATTCCTATACTGTGTGGAGCCATTCTGTATGCGGAACGTCATAAACAGAAAGTCTATCTGGGTCCTGTCAAACCTCCTTCCCATTAGCTTGAATAGCGCCACACGGTGTTGACGGCTCGGATCTTTAGTGGGGCTGGGACCATGAAGAAAATTAATGGCTCTTATTACCTCTGTGAAACAACGTTACGCCGGTCTTTTGTTAAACAATAAACACCAACCATTTGACGTGGCAGTCCATGATCTATTGGGCACATTCTAAATAAATATACGGACTCGGTGACAAACATTCCGGCGCGGGCGTGAAGTTCTATACTCTCGTGTGGAAAAGGTTACTACCTGTTTGACCAGAAGTTCAGATACAGTAGCGGAACAGACGGATACTTTTTCACTGTTTTGTAAAGTCTCATCTCGATGGTTATTTTTAATTAGAGTGTGATTTATTCTAATTCATAAATCTTGTCTTCTTTTTGTATAATTTTTCATTTATTCGTAAGACGTCTGGAGCCAATGTAAAAGCTAGATAAATTTTGCCTGGTCTTCTTTGTCTTGTAACAGTGTATCTATATAAAGTTACAAATAGTTTTAAAATGGGTACCGGTGAAAAAATATCCGGATACTTAAATCATCAGTGATAGCTAAATCAGTTTATTGTTTCTTCAGATTACAACATGGGTGGCAAACAATTAACATATTCCGGATTGGAGTCATTATGTCGCCTCTTCTGTCTTGTGCATTATAATAGCGAGAGTGCCTCTCTCTAGAATTATTTGTGATTTATAGCTAGAATCTTGGAATAAATTGTCGCTTTGGCTTGGGTGGCAATATTTGCATACATTTCAGCCTCAGGCTCTGTTTCGTAAATTATACTACGAGTATTACTTCCGTAGACAAACGTAACGGCGTGGTCTATAAATTTATAACGGCCGAGCGCACATAAGTTACCTTGATGGCTACGAGCCGAAATATCTACATTTATAACGTTTTGAATACTTAATGCGATCAACTTAAGCACTATGGTGTTAAAATTAACAGCTTTATCTACATATATCTACATTTACATACCTGGCTAACTTCACATGTTTATATAATCACATGTCTTTTATCGTTATTGTTTTATCCACAAATCTTTCTTTGACTTTACATTTGTGTTACATTTTGCAGCAATTATGTTAAACAGTTGTCAAAATTGAAGTTATAGAGCAATGACCCCAGGAAAATATAATTTTAGCTGTCTTAAAGAAAGATATTTGTCAATTATATGAGTCTTAAATTTCATAATGAAAATATCAGTAAAACTGAATGTATTACTTATATAAAATTGTCGCGTGACAAATTTTTGCAGCATTAATAAGCTGAAATTTGATCTATTTAAAAGCAATAATTTTAATCATAGCAATAGCTTCACACACACTTACACTTTAATGTTTGATCGTGAGGGCTTAATACTGGTAAATTTGACGAGAGATAGTTGCGCTATCTTATACCATTGGGTCACATGACCACTTTACTTGGATATCTATGTTATAGAATAATACTATCTCTTCCTGTAAGTTTATAACTAACGCGAATCCGGGGATAATCGAGAGCTTTAACTTCGAGGATAATCCAAGAATTATTGAGAGTAAAAATTCCACCTTCTTGTTCCCGGTGATTGGTTTATTTCCAGTCAACTTTTAAGTTGAGGAAAAAAGGATGTAAATTATACCAATTAAACACATGGAAAATGATTAGAAGTCGGAATGCCAGTCTTTGGTGTCGTTAAAATAACATCGTTTTCTGTCTGTGACGTCCTAAAAGTAACGCCGACAAAAATAATCAGTCAATCTACCATGGGTATTCTAATTTCCGCTTTGACTGGTTTTCCTGTCGCAGTTTTTCTACCTATTGCTAGACCTCGCCTCGAAAATAAAACTGCATTTCAGGGTTATCAGTGCTGTCGTTTTGATTGGCCGATATTTACATTTACCATGGGTTAGGGTTATTTTTTACAGTACTGTTGAATATCACTAATGACTTTAAGTTAACCAACGATTTTTTTACTGGGAAAAAAAGTTATAAAATGTCGTATTAAGATAGTCATGCAAAATTTGAGACATACTAGTTTGGTGTTTATTTGTATAAGCAAGGTTTATTTACTTTCTTCTGCTATCTTTTACACTGCCTTATCGATTGTGATTGCAAATGTCGATTGCATTACGAATTACGTCACACGTTATCGTCACATGTAATGCAAGTCAACGATGAACTTGTAAAGGTCTTGCACATATATAACATGCATGTAGTTAGTCTACACTGCTTGGTGTCTTCTTTTTTCTTTTTCTTTTTTCACTAAGTGGTGTTGTAACACACGAGAAATCCTTACTAGATTATTGTATTTGCGATAATGGATTTTAATGTTTCATATTTGTAAAAGCAGTGAAATGCATCAAGTTAATTACCTCCCATGTCTACCCGGCATTCCACACTCACGTGACGGACAGGCGCGTGCTGACGAATGTAATCAGGTATGATTCCGTGTTTCTCGTGTTTTAGTTGTAATCAATAGATAGCCATATTGTTCCGACCCGATAAGTCTACGACTATCATTAAGTTTCAATAACTTCTAAGTAGTCGTGTTTCTTTATCAAATTCACCAGACGTTGACAAACAATACCGATATCGAGTAATTCTCGTACCTTTTATCATGTAACCGGAACGACATGATATCCTATGACGAATTAATCACTATAAATGTCATTTATGACATCATATTGGAAAGTTCTCACGGAGATGATCTTGTATTTGAAACATTGTAATTTAATAAAGGAAATGAAAAGCTGTTGTTTTAACTGCATTGAATCCATAATTGTGATAAACCAAATCCATGCTGTAGCAGAACACGCACGCCATTTTAATGACGTCCAAAACGACAAACGACTTCCATTAATATCAAAATGCGCGGGAAAAATAGAGTCGCACCAATATTATTGAAGAATTGATAGAAAAATAGGAAGTTTTTTATTTTGTTTTCTCGCAACAGCCAGGGTCATATTAGGACAAGGTGGGCAGCAAGAGTGAAAATAATAGTGCAAAGAATGAATGTGCTGACAGGAAAGAAAAACTAGTAATTACAGAAACCGAATGTTGCAATAGTGGGGTTGGGGGGCACCAGTTCTAATTTGTTTTTTTCAATGCCCCCTTAGTTGAAGACATGGAAGAACGGAAGAAAGCTCTGAATCCGAACAGGGATTTAGGGCGTCGTACGATCATGCAATGGAAAACGACAGACTTTTCAGAAAGATGAAGCCATATTTAGCTTTTCACACGGATGGACTTTAAAACAACTGCTTTATGAAGCAGAAAGGCAATGAAAATTGTTTCTTTGTCGTGTTGATGAAGTATAGCCCGAAATTGTTGTTTTAACGATCAAAGTTGTGATTGAATCACTGTGTAACCGTGTATTTTCTTTTTCTTGGCGTAAGTTTCGTACTTTATCGTTTTTACGTTTTGAAGCCAATTCAGCATTGGGTTCAGAGCCGCTGTTTCGTACTTTCAGTTTGACGCCACTGCGTTATCGAAAGTTTTAGAAGCCGCTGTTTTACACTGAAAAGGTGTATTTCAAAACGTTATTATGTTGTACAATGTTACAGTCAATGTTTTCAATATAATACAGTTAGCCCACGTGGGGTTACAAAGACGTTATGAAGTTGTCATGCTGATCACAGGCATAATACTACTCAACTAATGATTCGTCGGTGTGGTCCTCATGTCACATGACAGTGATGACTGAGGCTCCCCAAGGGATCGAGTTTCAAAAATATAAACTAATTTGAATTATCGTTTAGAATTGATTTCACGGGTAATATCATATCTCGAATTGTCTCATTTCACATATAGGTAAATACATAGTGTGTATTATATGTTGTAGGACAGAAAAATCGAACCCGGTTCTAAGAGTACTTTATACTTCGAAGATGGTTTCTCACACTAATGATATCCATTCAGTATGTACTTTACTTTGAAAGGTTTCTTTCATGCTTTCCGGAATGCTGAAAAAAACGATACTGAAATCAAATCAGCGATCTGACAGTCGCCATGTGGGACTCCCCATAAACTCTTACCTCCAAAGTCACTAAATGTGGACGAATGTCCATGACAGATGCTAGATCTACGACACGCTTTGCACGACAGTAACAAATCAGAGATATGCTGATACTTACGATACGAATAGTTTTCTGCTTGGTGCAGGTGCAGTTAGCTGGGACAAGCGCCACTACGATTCAGATTGAGATCCTCCTGTAAACCTTTTGTCATAAAATATTTTGCGGAATACAGATTGCAGTGAAAGTTTTATACACTATATATTTGTGGTATTTTATCCGTCCATAGTTTGCTATTTCTGCACATAATAGCTGACATCGGAAACTGGATGCAATGCATTATATAGGCATCAACAATGAAATTTTAGTTTCTCGCTCGTTAAATAGTATATGTTGTATGAAATGAAAGTTATTTTCGTATTCGAAATGGAAACTTATCTAAAAAAATACATTAATTGGTTATATTTCGGTGTTGTTAATTTTAAATGGAATTTTAGAAACTGAAATTTCATAATAGTTTTAATTTTTTCGGAATACTGGATACAGTTTCAAGGGGTTGAAATAGTTCTAATAAAAGATGTGAGAGGTGGTGTTTATGAATGGTCCCGGGATAAGTTCTATTATCGAAAGGTGTTTATCTTAGAGATAACATCATGTAGTTACACCTACATCTGTATGAACTACACAAATTTTACGTTCCCGTGTTAAATTGAAGTTTTAAAAAAAACATTCATCATTCTAATCCCAATGGAAAATCAGACATGATATCTTTAAATAAAAGTCGCTGTCTGAGACGTCTCACTGAACCTTTTTTTCCTTTGTAAATTGTCTTCTTAATTGAACCAATAAATATGGATTGCATTGAAATATCATATTTCCGAGAGACTTGATAAATATACAAAAATGTCATAAATGTACAAATTGCCAATTTGCAAAGAAACCGCTGATGAATTGATTGTAGTTCTCCCACAAAGATAAAAAAAAATGTGAATGTCTTGCTTAATTGGATTTTGCGATCGCTGCTTCACTATCAGATTAAAGTGTGTTGATGACAAACTTTTAAAAATCTTAATTCATAATGACATTCACGTAGAAAAAAATGAAGTTTGGTTGTGAGTGATCTTTGTATCATATCAGTACATAGCAATGAATATTTGAATATTCAAATAGCTCATTATGCACATATTTGCATCGAAAAAAATATAAGATGTATTAATACATATGATTGTGGGAGTTGATGAAGCGATTCGATGACATGTGAAAGGAAGTATAGACAATTTGTAATTCGTGACCAAAGTCATTACCGTAACGATTTATCTCATATTTCATCTTAATTTATTTCGTGCAGAAAACAGTTGTATTTCTCGTTAATTAGAGACGGTGTTATCCCCCTTTGTGACTCATCCGTCAACCCGACTCTCTTTTGTAAATTAGACATATACCTGTAATTTTCACTTTAAGTTATAATTATTTTACAATCAATGAGAGTTTTTTCCTAGCGATTTCCGGCTCAATAGATGAAATCTAGATATAAAATAATATTTAAGATTAATGAGAAGACGCTCAGATATTCGCTATTTCTTTGGTGTATAGCATTAAATAGTCAAGAATATCTATCACCAAAATGACTGAAGGTCAAGTCCACATTAACCAGTAAAAAAGGAGTCCAGACACTTAACAATCGAATCCAAATATTAGTCACAATGGGTTTTCGACCCAATTTTACTTAAGACATGTTTTCTTGACACAGGTAGTTTTCAAGCTGTACTAAAGTCAAGATAGACGTTTAAGTTGTACTTATTGGCAGTGCAGTGATAGACAGAGGTGTCTTCATTGTCTTTACTGGATGAGGGAAGAAAAGACACCGTTCTTACTGAGATAAAAACAATCGTCTAACAATGTAACATTACTATATAGTAAAGTATCCCATTTGTGCTAAGGATATTCTGTTGCACGTCTTAATTGCTTACTCATAGGCATATGTCTAAAGTCTTAATTTTATTTATTGAGATAAGGACAAACATCTTAACTGTACTTATTCATCGGCGTATGGCTACAAGTCTTGACGGGACAAACAATTAAATTGTTTTCATTTAGTGAAATATACTTAAAAACTTGTATTGTACTTATTAAGATAAGAACAAGTGTCTTGCTAGTGGTAATTAGGTGAAGTATCGCGAAAATAACAGACATCTTAAGGCTGACAGGTTAACTGTTAAATGTTTACTTAAGCATGAACATATTTAAAACATATTTGATTTTTCTTGTATCAAGATTTGTTAAATCTCATGGGAATTAAATTTATGAATGGGATGGGCAGAAATTACTTCACAAATAAACATGTTTCTTCCTGTACCCGTAATCATGATATAGATATACATATCAGACATGTCTTTTTGATACATAAATAATGTTAACATCACTCCCGATCTATTATAGGGTAGAGTTGTACATAATAAGGCGACTGTGACATGATACAAACAAGACACGCAACAAGGCCGCTCACATAAGACATTAACACTGGACTGCTAAGAGTAGATCTGTCACGGGGAACACAATTGAAAAGAAGTTGGGTGAAAATTTGTCCAAGTATTTAAAATTGGATCAAGTACTTAAGGGGGTATTTTTCAAATAAGATAAACAGAATCCTGATCTAAAACAAAAATCAACTGAAAGTTCAATGTTTGTTGTAAGGAAAATGTTCAAAGACAGAGAGAGAAAACAAAAATTTGGAACAAATATTAGTTAATTTTTTTTGTTTAACAGAAATTTTTCGGAGACAGGGAGAGAGACAGAGAGAGAATGGTCGAAACCCCTTACATGGGACAAAAATTAATTGAAAGTTCAATCAATGTTGTACAGAAATTTTTAAGGAACAGGGAGAGAAAAATAAAGCTGAGTTTCAGTTTTCTTTGTATAAGGCGTCTTTATAATTTACATAGATTACTAATTACTTTTATCAAATCATTCAATTGCTTTTGTTAAGAAACCTCAATATTCAAAATTAGCCTTTCGTATTTGATATTGACCTTGATCATGTTGTGTTGGTCGTTTGATTAGTTGACTATATGTTTGTGATGTCAGCACTTCTGACGTGTACCAGCTAAACATCTGACGACTTGGACTATCGTTACAAATAGTAAACGCCAGTGATTTACCAGGTCCAATCCTTTATATCGCCATTTTACGACGTGAGTACGTTTATCTCGTGTAAGACGATATTTCTGGTTTAAGGAAGTGTTTCAATCCACCAGACTTGGAAGTCATTTGATCCGAAATCAATCCGATGCTAAAATTCCTACAGCCGCGAACAAACTACTGATAATAGAAAAGGTGGCTAATGAAATAAAATTAGCTTTACTTTATGACAGTTTGATAGAGCTAGAACAACAGTTTCGTATCGATCGAAACAGGTATGTTTACAGAGCGACCAGTGTGTAAGACGAATGAATTAACATGGGGACATTTATCGTCACGGTTAGTCAGGTTGACAAATTGAAGAAATCATTACCAACAAGAGTAAGGGAAGGATTGACAGACGATAAAAGGGACAGGGAAGTGGGTAAAAAGGACGGGAAGTCGTCGGCTAAAATTGAGGAAACATCGGTAAGGAACAATAGAGGGAAAGTGATATTATTCTGGAGAAGCATAAATTAACCCAGTATTAAAATTACATAACCAGTTGTGTGTATATGTGTCTAGCCTTGGATTGGAGCAGATGACAAAACGTTTTAGCACCAACCAATAAATTGATTTTCGTATAGCCTGTAGGGTGTGTTTATACGAATCTTTCACAAAGTTTTCTATATACCTAATAGTTACCATTACAGCGCATCACTGACCGGAAAGGTCATGACCAGTACCCGGACATTATTGGAACATTTGGTGCCCTGATGTCCATACTATTTGTAGGATGACATAAGTTCATATACACGTTAGATATACAGTGGATTCAAACGCATATATGCCATACACTGTTTTTATGGTAATGCATAGTTAAATTTAAAACTTTTAAGATAATGTATAAAAATGAAACAGGACAAGACCATTATCACATAAAATTCAATTTCTCATGCAAAATAAATCTGTCATTTAAATAGATTTGTCTGGTTTTACACTATTTAAATTTTTTTCACTATATCAAATAAAAGAAATAAATAGATTTTAAAAAAAGTACTCATGCATTAAATCGGATTTATGTCTTATTTATATCAGTATTAAACTATATGGAGATATTTTTTTATGATCATGAAATTACGTTTTGATGAATAACTTATGAGATCAAACTTTTAAAATGCTTGCAAAAATCACAGTGATAAAAGTCATGGATTTAAATCGGATTTGTATAAATTGTTTTCCAGCATCTCTGTATCAATAATGCTAATATAAGTGACACAGTATGATACATATATATGTGTAGTTTATATAAACTAGGGTTAATCAGAATTAAGGCTATGTCCTAGAAATCATCGATAGCCAGTGTAGATTATTATTATTTTTATTTATTTTCATATTGAATTACAATTTGATAATTAATTTCAGATAAATTCATGGTCAAAAAAGCATAGATATTAGTGTTTAAGAAGCAGTATATATTATTTGCCTTAGGAATCCTTGAGAGTGGATTAACTTGTAGGTCAGGATGCAGAAACATGCCTGGGTTGTATTTCTGACAAGTGAACATGATACATATGCAGGTTAAACTAATTTTATTTACAAGCACACGGGGAACTGATTATCAATGATTCATTACATATTTGCATATAGATCAATCAGATAAGGCCCGATAAGAGCAACGATACTATCTTTCTCTTCTCGCAAAACAGCAATTTGAATAAAATTTATTCCAAGGACGTCTCCATACAAATATTTTAAACAATAGATACCCGGCATTATATTATGTGAATTCTTGGTTTCAAAGTCGTTGACTAAAACAAAAAAGATACATATTCTAGACGTAAGCTTTTAAGTTGATTGAGCCAAGATGTTAAATCAGTGAAGTTTACGACGTCTAAATCTTTAAAAAAAAAGATACATGTAAGATTAATGTTTAATCATAGATATGCTTTTGTTTGATTGCTCATGTGCATGAAATAACAGCAATTGTTAGATCCTAACAACGTTTGAAACGATTCAGTAGCGCAGGGCGACATCTGGTGCTGTTTTGTATCGTTATCGGGAGATAACAATCATCACACATGTTATTCGTTGAAACTTACCTTATGGAGAAATTTACCATGATTTATTAATTAGTTGTGAAGACGATATGCTGATTATGAAATGTCATCCGATCTATTTATATTTAATTCTATTGTTGCTTTTTGCGTGAAATAATAACAGCGATTCATATTTTTATTTTTTTTCTAATTTTTAAAAATAAATATAACTAAACGTTTAAACTAGACTATAAACTTTGGTTTTAATGCTCAAATCAAAAGTTTCCTTTATTCTTTATGATTACAGACTCAACCACGCAAGGCTAATGCCAATTTAGATATAATTGTGTTTTCAATAATCATATATTAATAAAAGAAAGAAAAAAACAGATCTTAGATTTTCTTGAATATTTCATATCATCGTTAACTTTTTACAAACCTTATAACTGTAACCTTATGGGATATTAATTAAAACACTGTGATTATAACATCTGATGAAGCTCATTTATCATATCCTTTTTAACGTTAATACGTTGATAGCTCTTCACTTGATTTTAATTACCTAGAAATTAAATTGGTATATTTTCGACTAGAACAAAAAGACTTTTTTAACGTTTACATCCACATATATTATGCTATTTATGTATAGTAAATATTTTTATTAAATGTCTTACATTTGATGTAGAGGAGATAATTAGTTATGAATGTTTTAATCTTTATCTTAAAATGATACAACAAAACATTTTTAGAATAGAGTAAAACAAAAATGTTGTTTCATCTACGCATATTATCCTACCATCTATTCTCAAGACTGATACAAATAAAGAAATAGGATAAATGACATATGTAAATACAAGCATAACATAATTTATAACTAATGAAAGCCGCGATAGATTGTCACCACACAACCATGTTTATTTATTTGTCGAGTAATCTTTTGAATGAAGGATAAATAAAAATTGATTTATTACATCGCACCGAAGACAAAATCTGAATTAATTCCGAATGGTAAACAAATCTTTTCGAAGGAGGCATAAAATGTTTAGTATAGCAATAACGCGACTACTCTTTATTTCTTCCAAAATATTTCAAAGATATGAAAAGCTGACCTACAGCCTAACATAATGTAGTAGATTTTATGTTGTTTGTTCAGGGAGTTTCGATTGACATCGACCAATCTCGCTTTCTTTCATCACAAGGGTGTGCTGTTCCATGTTGCGCCCATAAACTTGCGCGGTT
Organism: Ylistrum balloti; assembly: GCF_031769215.1. Lineage (NCBI taxonomy): Eukaryota > Metazoa > Mollusca > Bivalvia > Pectinida > Pectinidae > Ylistrum > Ylistrum balloti. Next base: position 227,622 of record NW_026782401.1, on the reverse strand, counting down.
GCTCGTCACCTGGGTGATCTGAACGAAACCACAGCTGACATGACTAATTTGACGTCATATAACGAAAAGTATCGCCATACTTTAGAAAAATCGTTTGATTTACAGATAAATCTCGATTTAAGTGAAAGGAAAAATATCTGAGCATGACGAAGAAGTTTATAAACAAACACTAAAATGTCTAAGATAGCTCGTCTCTGATTTGTCAGGATTTGATCTTCTAATTTAACAGCACGCTAACTTAATGCTCCGAGAAAGCCCCAAGAATTTATGGGCCTAGTTTTACGGCAGTTCACATTTCGGTTCTCCTCTGTGATCAAGCTTGCCGTGAAATTAGCCCGCATATCAATCTATTCCTTATTCAATGAGAGAAGAAAGTAAATATAATTTTATGGTCATCCCGAAAATTGGTATCAATCGTGTGTCTACTTTCATAGGAAAAGTAAACTTATTTTATCTTCAGAATACGTTTGGCGTTTTCACACCCTATATGTATAACGTATTCACAGGTTACTAACAAAGGTATGCTGGATATGAGAAATTTAAGGACAAAAGATAAATATCAATTTGAATGGGACCTTCATTCCTTACTCAACGCGTCGCAATATAATTGTACAGGTAGGTCAGTTTAAGATGGACACTGGCCAACATCAGGCGCCTGCCACATAACGAATTTGTAAGATTTGCGTGTTTGGATCTCAAATGATATGTAGTTGTTGGAAATATTCTTCATCGGTCACAGCACAATGGCCCACTCCCCTAATACTTGTTTCTGACTTAAACAAGCCTTACACAATAGGCCAAACATATTATCTTTCTCCAGGACCATCTGATGAACCTTGAAAGAATCATTGCTGATTATTTCCAAAAGAAATTTCTGAACCATTTTTGAGCATCTGAGCAAAATATTTGGGGTGTTTTCCATCTTAATATTTTTAGTAACTTCGTAAAAATATAGTGATGTGGTTCTTTCACAATCAAAACAAAATCTACATTAGGACACAAAATTAATTTATTAATTTCTCGGACCTAAAAAAATGTAACAGACTGGTAATATCCAGGTATGTGTTACGTACGGATTACTGTCATACGTTCTCCGTAAGACTAACACAACGAATTTTAATTCAAAACTGTGCATTTTAAATACTCGTAATGAAAAGAAATGTCATCTTCTTCATCAAGTCTCTCGCTTACATCACCCCATTTCTCTGTGGGCACGTCAAATTGTGTTTACTCACTCAGCAGGGAGATCATGGGCAGTATCATAAATATCTTCTACAGGCGTTTTACATGGGTTATGCTTCTTGAATCGGTACGTTCGCAAAATTGCCCCCTCCCCACCCCCGCACTCCCAGTACAACTATTGTTCAGTAGTATTGACTCAAGCTAATACATATCATCTCTTATGCTGAGCTGAATATTTTTTTCCTCTCTAATCTGAGAAAAATAGAACAATGTGAAATTCTTGAAATCTTAAAATAAGTAAAATAATAATAAATTTTAAAAATCAGTATACAGAGAGGTTTATGACGGGAATTACATTGTTAAGCATGATTTTCATGAAATATTGCATAAGATCCATTTTTGTATACAGTACACGAAACCTTGTATCTTATAATAAAACAACGGTTATATACCGAAAAAGCCCGTGAAAATGTCCTTTGTCCATACATAAAGTAAAATCCCTCAACACCATATCTCCATATACGATGCACATTCGTTTTATTGTCACTTATATACAGAAAAAAATCCTTACTAAGGATAATTTCTGACATTTACAAAACTATACCTTTGTTATCATGCCCCTCGCTTAACGACAATATATTTCAAGTCAGATTATTTCCATGGTTTCTTTTGACATTTTTTCATATCTTTGCCATCATATCATGATAGAAATAATGGCAGTATAACGATATTTACAGCGCACCTGACAAAGTACCACGTTTAAATATGTTATCTATACCCAATAGTAATATACCCACAGAGACTTCTATGCACTATACCTGTACCTAGGTCTACAGCTGGCTGTACATTGGCTCACTAAATATTTTATTGCTAAATACTTAAACAGAGAAGAAAAAAAATCTCGGTATCTTGATAAACGTTCGGACCACACAAGGTGCCAGGTAAAAAAATATCTCGAATCAATAAGATGTATCTGGCTTTATTTTTATTCTGAAGTACGACAAACGAACCTTGCAGGCAAATTCTCTTTAGATAAAACGCGACAAATAGAGACAGAAATCTAAAATCCGTATCAAAACAAATCAGAATCTACACAGGTTTTTAAATATTTACTTTTGAACAGCGGATTATTCCAGTACAGAAATACAGTAAATGCATAGTTTTATGAATAATAACAAGATAATTTAAATATATTGTATATATCTAATTGTAAAATGTGACATAGGATAGGATATAAAACTCGCAATACAGCTGTTACTGATGGATGATTGGTTGAAGAATAAAGATACATATGAAAGGTAGATATGTGTGGAAGACCATTCAGAGGTCATATTGTACTGAAAGCTTTATATTTTTTCGTAGATTTATACAAATTCATGTCTTCCATTTTCTCGTGCGAAAATACCGGTCTTTGTGTCCAGTCATAGAATTGGTTAGAAAAGAAAGGGGAAACTTATATGTATATTGATACCTGATGATGAACTTCCTACAAATAATTCTGGTCATAGATAAAAATTGGTTTTACTCCATAATTCAACGAATTAGATTTATTGAAACTTTTGCATATACTTAATCCATAAAGGGAGGTAATCTTACCAGATCTGGGCATTTTACAGTTGTGTGAGAGGTGGAGGGAAGGAGGGGACAAAGTAATTACGAGACTTTCTGCATTTTACAGGTCATTTAGAATGATTTATAACAAAAGAAAAATTGTGTTCCATATCAAATTGAAAACCATAGTACCGCGTATCGATTTATTTGCAAAATGGGTTTTTTTTTCTGTGCAAGATATATCCATAGCTTTATCATCAAACTAAAATGTATGCAAACTATATTTATATATCCTTTATTACTCTTAATTTTGAGCGTTTACTATGATCCACCTAAATCAGTTTTAATGAGTTCAAGAGGTCATTAAGTGTCATCATTAGGAAGGAAGGAAGTAACTGATGTAATAATAAAACAACGGCTTCTGCTATAAACAGTTATATGTGTAATTCCGGAATTTGATCTGCGTGACTGGATCCGGTTCGTAGTTACATACCCCAGACCATATCCAGTTACCACAGGGACACCAATATCTGCCATCAAATATTTAACATAGAAAATTATAAATAATTCAGCGTGATCTCCCTTCTACACAGTGGTCACGCTACAAACAGCAGACTTTCCGGCTCTTGGTCCCTCCGCGTTTCCTTTCTGATTATATATTTTTTCTGTTTCCGTTTCACAAGTGAACCTTTTTTTTTTGTTTATTTTTACGCGAGGAAAAAAACCCCGTCATCTAAATGTGTCGAACACGATCTAAAGCAGTTGTGATAAATAATTTAAGAACATTCTCTTTTCTGATGTGTATTAAACTTTTTTGCATTTAGACTACAACATGTTAGAGGTAGTCCTGTACATTTAACTCGCCTACAATAACTAACCAGGTGTGATTTGAATGGCGATGCATACGTCCACTAACCTCATAACCAAATCCGAGATTTCGGCAAACGAATTAGATACAGAAACCAAAGCTGAACATAAGACTACTCCTAAAACTAAAGGTGATTGCGACGCATATGAACGTTATCCCGAACAAATGAGGATAAGGGCGGTGATTATTAGTTTGAGTCTTCCACTAGACGAGATTGACAAACTTAAAAGATTGACAGAAGAGATTTTCCGAATGGTAATACTTTACGTATCGAAGGCTAAGCGATACTTACATTGACTGGACTGCAGAGATTTACACCACGATAAGACTAAAAAATAAAGAAAACTTAGAATAAATAAAAGTTGAATATAGAAGTATCTCAACAACACTCAAAACGAAGGCACAACGCCTTAGTGAGCATGTTACCAAAAGTAAATTAGATTTATACAGAATGTATTCGATCGTAGGATTCAGATAATACCAATGAACCTGTTAACTGTAAGATACACTTCATTATATATTTATGTAGATTTTTACGGATACAGTCGCGTTTTTCTGTCAAAACTGATTGTTTTAGAGTTGTTGGGTGTTAGTATCGGGGAACGATCTCCGTATCTCCTCAATCAAATTAATTCATTGCAAAGATAGGGTCCGAACTAAGAACATATGCATGGGCATTTGTGGTCAACAGCTAGGGATAACGCAATATTTCAATTAAAATCCCTTAATTAAATGTTTTAGAAATGTAACAATTTCCTTCAATGTGTACGTCCATCTTCCTATGATCTTATTTCTTTGAATGAAATACACAAACAATTCGTGTTTCAAAATTTCAAGAGAAAAAAGCACATACACACAATCGGGCTTTTTTTTCCAATTGGGTTAAATACAATTGTTTCATGACTAATGTGAATAGCGGAACGTGATTGAGGCCCACGTTAGGGGTCGGCTCTTCACACCGACATTTGAAACAATTAGAAATGAGGAAAGGAAATCGGCAGAACCAAACAACAGTCAAGGACCTCCGAATCATAAAAAAAAAATTTTTTAATGAGATCGTTACCTGTATTCATTTCTTTCCTACTCCACAAAGTATTAGTCACGTTTGTTTCACAAAAGTCTAATTTGAAAATATTTGGGTTTTTTTTCGATAAAGATAAGGATCGTCTGATTTTGTTTTTCTTGAACTGGATAATGCAACCTTAGGGGGCCCCTTCCGGGACACCTACCTAGGGAATGGTAGACAGAGTAGAAGATAATAGTTTTCGTCAAAATGGATTTATCCATGACTTTTTAAAGTATTCTGTCTATAGAACTAATTAAATTGGCGAAATCAAAGACGCAAGTTATAGTCCGTTGATGATTTTAATCTACTTTTGACCTTGGACTAGAAATATCAACATGATGATCTCGGTGATATTTTTGTGTGTGTATCGAATACAAATGTTACACTAGAGCATCACTATACGAGATCGGTTCTAGTGCCACTTACCACAATACAACCACTCAAAAATTAAAAGCAGAAATACACTATACAAGTAATTAGATAAGCAGGCATGAAAGATTCGTTTCCAGTGTCATTTTAAAGTTATAATCTGATAGACGAATCATATTCAGACAAAATATTTTAATGTCTCTAAATGAACCCATCTTCATCAAAGGGAGGGATAGTCCAAAGCGGCACTAAGGGGAGGGGGAGGATGAATGGGGTCCTGCTGATGATTACTGAACCGTGACCGGATTGGATTGTAGCGGAACGTTTGTTGACAGACACTAGATCTACGTCTGGCATCAGATCTCCCCTCCCTCGGGAGCACTGCTCGTGTAGACCGCCCCACCCGCGGGAATACTCCTCACACGTATTTGCTGTCTTTGATAATGTTTTTCTACATGATGAAATACACTCGCTCTGTAAAAGAGAATGTTTTCCCACAGAAAGTGAATCGTTTGTTCTCGTTGATGACTGAACCGATGCACGATGAGAAACAGGAGTAAGAGATGATCGACTTTCAATTAAAAGGTCTTACTGGTGTAACCGGCGTCGATGTATATGGTTACATGCCAATGTTTCTGTTGATCAAGGTCTATAGAATGTTTGTATCGGACAGGAGTAACATTTCAGATACAAACGTAATTGTAACACATACCTCCCTCCGGTCTCTGCTTGACAGTCCGTTCAGACTGCGTCTCCGAATTATTGTGTGGATTGTTGACGAGTCAATTGTACGCGATATTTAATACCCAGAATACTCTCTTTTCCATGTAACTTCTATCCCTGTGTTGCATGTTTTGGTCAAATTATTGTAAATATAATTGAATTGACTCTCAATGCAATCGCATTTGATCTCACACATGTGCATGTATAATGTTTGATTTACTTTCAATACGCTTTAGCTAACGTTTGTTATTCAGTTCAGTTTGCCTAAAACGTTATCATACCCTGAAAAGTCTATTTTAGCAATTCACGAAACATACCTCCCTTTATATTTTTCAGAAATGCAGCAGATTCACCTACCATCTACGACACTGGCTCCAACAACAGTGACACTGAGGAAGCGACGGAGACCGTACTCAAAGTTTCAAATAGCAGAACTCGAAAGAGAATACAACAACTCAACATATATTTCAAAGTCTAGAAGATGGGAACTATCCCAACTCATAAACTTGTCTGAACGACAGATCAAAATATGGTTCCAGAACAGAAGAATCAAAGCAAAGAAAGTCCAAAAAAGAGAAGACTCTCCGGGAAAACCCCAAGGACCATGTATGGGTCAGCAAATGCCCCAATGAAATTACGCTTTACATTAAACAACATTTCATCGTCAAACAATGAAAATTTTTGTCTCTCAGCTGTGACCAATCGATGTGTTGTCACGTGACATAAAGACATCCGACGTGAGATGTGACGTAATCTTAGTGCTAGCGTGACGTCATGAGGACATGTCTCATTTTCGCACATCTACATACAAAATGGTCCCATATTGACAAAAAAGAAACAATCATGAAATGTGCTCATTACAGCACTGTCCCCGGACAATGAAATTGTCACCAAAATTCATAAGTATTGGAGTAACTTGAAAAGCAAATTTAGAGGGAAGAATTCCTTCTGTGAGGTGATCACGTGACCAATATAAGGCGCGGAAACGCTTCTGTCACGGGGTTGAAATGTTTAAGAAACCAGCTTTAACTTACGTGACTGGTCGGTAACTATATGACAACTTATGTATTGACTGTGTTGTCACCAATGACAGACGTTTGCTACTGTGCCTGTTGCCATGGTTTGTAGAGTAGATAGGCATTTCCGCTACAAGTTATAATTTGACGGACAGATTCATCATATTATGAACTTCATCTCCCTAGATCACGTGATTATACATAACGGACGCTGTTTTACCTCAGATGCGCATGTATTTGTTTATCATGACTAGGTATTTGATGACGTCACTGTGGAGTAAAGTATATATTTCTCCCGGAAATGACGTCAGTGTTCTGATTAGATGTTCCCGATCTGTTCGATAGCCTGATTGTCTGTCTTGTCAATGTATTGTATGTTTATTTGTTTACTTTCTGTATAACGTACAGAGATTATCGTTCATTATTTAGTATATCTCTTAGAATATTTTTTTTCTAGATTAAGTTGTGTTAGGACTACAATGGCGATTTTCAGCTTTAATCTGTGGTAATACTTATACCGCTAATACTGCATACAGGAAAACAAACTACAGAACTTCAAACTTATATGTTATGTGTAATAAAACATATGAAAATTTGAATATCAGTAAAATAACATATCACAAAAATATCTTAAATAACAGTAGTAAAATTCAGACTTTTTTATACTACATTGAAAGTATACTATTCTGCCGAGGTTATAGTAGTGTGTATTTTCTGTAGTACGATATGACTAAGTAGACTCTCTTTGTTCACAGTTTGTTGGTTATGAAAGATAATATCTAAATGGTATTACCCTTTAGGCCAATGTCCAGCGATACCAGTCTGTTTTTTTTAAATTGAAGGCAGACTGGTGAACGAGTTATCTTTTCTTCAATGGCGATCTTTTGATAGAGGTCGCTAGTTAAATCATAAATCGATAGAAACATCTGAAGCCAGACACGTACATGTTTTGTAACCTTTATCTTCTAGAAGTCAGAATTGGTGTTTTCTCACTGGTGATATCGATAGAAAATGAAAGTCACAGTATTACGTATTGGAAATAATCATGGACGTATATGTTTGATGCAAACTTACATGACCCATTATCAAATTATCTATGTGACACATTTTTTTTTCTGAACACCTATATTTTCCTAATCAATAAAATCTTAATTCAAATCTTTAATCTGTTGCATTAATTACTATAGATTTTCTATCCCGCTCCTCAATTTCGTAATATTTATTAATTTAAAAGCGGTTTAGTCGCTCTAAATCAAACTTATCAGTTCCACAAACTTTAATTGAAACTGCAATTACCATGTTGAATGGAAACCATGCATGAATTACGAAACGTCTTAATCTGAAACATATAAAGAAAAATGGGAAATAAAAGAAAACATGAGATTGAAGGTTCCGCACGAGTTTGGGATATGAATAATCATTTGACTTGTAATAATTGATATATTATATAAACCTTGATTGACAGCTATAGATCTCCGACCACGTGGTGGTCATTGAAACGGAAGTCAGTGTGTTGTAACCACATATATATGTCATGTTAACATTGTTAAATAGTTCATCAATTTATTTATTCCACTTAATTCGTTATTAGGTCGTCAGCAACAAATTAGTCCCGATCAAAGAACATAAGATAGAAATTCAAGAATTTGTCAAATATGTATTTTTAATCATGATCCATAATGTTTATCTAGGTTTATTTGTAATAATTTTAAAAGAAATGTATATCAGTTCGAACTATCATAAATGGAATTTAAGATACCTTAATGTATGAAATGGGCTTCTTGTGATTGACTCGGGAAGTTTAAAGAGTAAATTCAACAGCGGGGTTCAATATTCCAAAACTGCTGTAGAGTATATTAGGCTAATACTTCATTTAAGATAATTTTTTAATATCTTCATATAAATTGGAACAGTTATACGATGTTTTAGATAGTAAGAACTGAAATATAACTACGAATTATTAACTCAGTACTAAATGAACTCATCACACTTTCATGGATTACACCACTCGTTCATGTGATGTTCCTAGTTTTGTGAGTAGCTAAGTGATTCCTAATTATGGGTGTATGAATGACAGTGTGTACTGTAGAGTAAGTTATGTATCCTTTAAAGTGCTATCTTACATCTCCAAGTAGAGATGTGACGTCATTTGTGTATTAAATACGAAACATTTCAAATGAAAAATAAAGCATATATACTATGGCTGTTTTGTTTGTTGACACTTAACGTTCTAGACAACTCGTAATGAAGCAAGGTTTATTACCTCACAGGAATTCAAATTCCAGACGAAGAAAAAATATTTCAATTTCGAAGATTACTCGACAACAAATGATGTTTAATCTTTTGATCCTACCACACAGCGACACCAAAGAAAAAGTGATAAATTCCGGTGATCTCCAAAGTATCATTGATATGATAACTCCGTGTATAAGCGGCACTCTGTGGTATTACCTGACTGAAACGACAGCGACATACTGGCAACATGCTAATTATATAACTCATCAGAATTCATAGATCTGGAACATTGCTCTGTAAAATTATTCGATTGCAAACATGCTTCACACGATATCTCTCATATCAGAAAAAATTTGTATTCGTTTTCCTAAACCTAAAGACTGTTTTTTTCAAGAGGACACATTTCTTGGTATTATTGAACAAATCCAAGATGGATAGGTGGACAGATGAAAACACAACTGTGACATTTTTTTAAGTAAAAACAGACGTGTGGACGAAAAGCCATATCTGGGATCTCTTATACCGCGAACAATATTCTCTATTATCTTTTACATTTTACCAAAGTAATGAGAAATGAAACAAAAAATAGCACATGGAAAGGAGAGACTGATAATACATTTCCGTTTCCTATACTGAACCTAGGACGAAAGGACGAATATGCATTTTCTAGAATCTCATGATTTTCCGAGCGATGAGAGATAAAGAGATGAACAGTATCTGATATGTTACACTTGATTGAAAAAATGGACCATCAGACAAATTAATCTTTTTCATTATACTTACAAGTAAGAATTACGTGATATAATAAGTAGTGACAGGTGCACGCACTTCAGGTGAACTTTTCTAATGCTTCTGGTACATTACAGAAAAAAACAACATCTTCAGTGTTGATACTACTTCGATCTCAAATATGTATGGCTTAGTGCTGACCTCAGAATGATATCATCTAGCACATTTACTGATCTATCATACTTATAGAATTGAATATATACCAGAAACTATTTATTATATATATATATAGATTTAGCATAGTCTAATAATGACAGCTGTTTCATTCTTCATAGAAGCATCTTTCCATCGATACGGTGTGTCACGGATGTGTACAAAGCACTTGGTTAAATGAGTCAATTCGAAATTGTTTGTACCATAAGGCATGTAGTATCGTTACAGATATAATGACTATAATAACAAAGCACACATGGACAATATACTGTAATGGTTAGAGTCTGAATAACATTTTAAACAAAGACACGTAGACAGATTTCATCAAACAAGGGGGGATATTGTTCTCACAACAAACATTTAAGACACTTACTCTTCCGGAACACTTCTCTGATTACCTTTGATCATTTACAAGGTTTTTTTTCTTTTGTTCATATTTCTCCCCTCGTTCCATTGATTTTGTGTTGGAATTAAACGTGACCCAGGGCTAAACACATATTTGGAAATGCATTTCCCTTTTAAATCATCTTTAAGCAAAAAGTAAGACATTTATCGGAATTGCAAAACATGGTATCAGTGCCTTTGTCTACACAAAATGTCGCATTATATAGTGTTGTTAAAGATCCCAGAGATATGCTGCATCCTCTCGTGAAAAAAACTCTTAGGAGAACGTGAATTTTCCGCTCTGTACACTACAATACACTATTCTATACTGAATGATCGCCTCCTTCTCTGGTTATGAGAGTTTTCTTTTCACAGAAAGATAAACGTCATTATGATTATTATATGGTTGTGAGGTATAATGTAGCGTATTTCGTTAAATTTCTTTGAAGAAATACACTGAGGATGAAATTGTAAAAAATAATTGTTTGACAATATCTTCTTGTGTTTGACGGTGAGATCTTCCAACAAAGTTTTGACATATTCGTGGAAGCAGTCTGTAATCCTGTCTTGGCTAGATTGTTTTGTTTCCAAAACGAGACTAACTTGATCAAAAAGATTATCATAACAGATCATACAGACATTGGCAAGTCCGTCAATTTCACGTTTAGATATATTGATGATGTATTGTCTTTAATTTATTGACAATGTCCACCGTATGTACCCACCAGAATTTGAAACTAAGAGCACGCCGATCTCTTCTCAGCCGCGTACCTTGCTCAATTCATAGAACGAAGCCAGCAGATACAGCTTCCCGCCTAACTGCATTATAAGCATGGAAATTTTGATTTCCCTATTGTTAATTTTCCATTTCTAGATAATAATGGACCTGCTTTCCGAATCTACGATGTTAAAACGTCTCATTTGAGTCAATATCCAAGGACTTGTTCCCGATATCAGGATTTCTGAACAAAACATCAACAACTGACAGCTGAACTCACAATACAGTATTGTAAGAGACGTTTTACATACGTAGTTATGGTTAAATTTAAAAATAATCTATTTCCTTGTCGATGTCAAAGCTGGATGTGTTCGAAGCTCGTTATTATGCCTGGTAGTTCCGTTGTTCTTAACCTCATCTGGGAACGATATAGTAACCTAAATTGAAAAGACTTACAGGGAAATTTTCGATGGAGAAGGCGCTTGCCTTTTCGGAATATATGGTCATATTCAATTTTCTATTTGTAATAATAATGCAATGTATCCTGGCGCGACGAAATTAAGTTTGAAATCTATGAGGAAGAAAAAAGGCTTTACCAAACAATTGAAAAAAGTATACTGTAACAGTAATTTTAAGGAAATGTTGAATTCTGAATTCACAATTATTATTCATAAAGGAGAAATATTACAAATGCAGAAATACCGACCATATTTAATAACCGGACAACAACAGGACATTCCGTTATCAAATAGTGTGCATGTAACAAGTCTGGAATCATTTTCAAATTCGATCACTCTCGACAGCATTCAGCAATTAACAAGACATCGAAACGAGGACATAATGGCGTCATTTTTTGGAAATGACTCCATAATAGAAAGCATACTACTGTCCAATTGTCCAAAGTTTGTTTAATTTCATAACAAAAATAACAACAACAATTACAGTAAGATTTTTTTTGTTTTATTTGTGTGGTTTTTTTTTACTTCATGATCCAGCCTTGGTTGCGTGAGGGTGAAAGCTAGACAGACAGAAACAAAGAAATTACAGCAACGCAAAGAAGGAATTTAACGACAAAAAGAAAACGAAAAATATTTCAAACGTTACAATGCACATTACAATAGTAGCAGCAGATCAGTCCAGGAAATTCTACAAAGGCGAGGAAGAGATATTTCTGCATGACCCTCAGCACCAGTCGCCTGTTATAAACTAAAGTATTATGATGAACAGGTCATATGATATAACAGGTCATATGATAGACTGGTTTTACCAATAGCACAACAAAACAGAAGACTTTGTGAAAACGATTTCGTCGTAATGTTAACGATTCTGAAAATTGTCATAAAATGTGTCTGTTTATTTATTATTTTGTTTTTTGGGTGTTTTTTAGGGGTTTTTTTTATAAAAATTTAATCTGGTTCAGTAGTAATTATAGAACATACAATAAAATCTTTCAATGATTATTAAACTGAACTAACAGTCATAAAATACAAACTATCGGTTGAGACGAATTTACAAATGTTGATGAGTCAAAAACAAAACTAAAAAAAAACAATAACACGCAAAAACAAATCCAAACTAAACAAAAACAAAACAAAAACAACAAAAAAAATAAATAAAAAACCCAAAAGCAGAAAACCACAACAAAAAAAACAGCAAAACATACAAAAAAAACCATATGTATTATCGAGTCAGCAGAACTGTTCATTATACCTGAAACGTTTAGTTTTGTGGTAAAATGGCTATCTAAAGTAACGGGCGAAGTGTAGCCACACAGACGTGTAGGCGATGGAAGGGAGACAATGTATTAGAATGCAGTAGAGCGGTGGCGATTGTTACGTAACAAGGAGGATGAAGTCCCAGACGAGCAAACAAAATGATAACACCAAGCTTACGTAGGCACTATACCATAGCTTTGTACGTCCTTCAGAAGTGGTTTTAAATACAAATTACAAACACAAAGGTCATATAATAGTTACATTATCTTTGTTGACTACAATATCCAGATACACTGATGGAATTCATATGGGATATGGATGAAATCATATCTTAATGCATATCTACATAGCTTTTTATAGTTTCCAAGACATTTGTATATGACCATATAAAGAAGTCGTGATACTCTATACATTTCTTCACATGGCTGATTAAGAATTGCACGGATAATGTGTACATATAATCGCAAGGTGTAAACTTGACTACATACATTTGTACACATCACGGTGTAAGTGTTAACACATACGTTTGTACATATAGAGGTGTATGTTTTAACACATACATTTGTACATATCATGGTGTAAGTTTTATCACATACATTTGTACATATAGAGGTGTAAGTGTTAACACATACATTTGTACATATCAAGGTGTAAGTTTTAACACATACGTTTGTACATATAGAGGTGTAAGGTTTAACACATACATTTCTACACATCAAGGTGTAGTTTTAACAAATACATTTGTACATATAAAGGTGTATGTTTGACTACATACATTTGTACATGTAAAGGTGTAAGTGTTAACACATACATTTGTACATCTCAAGGTGTAGTTTTAACACATACATTTGTATATATAGAGGTGTAAGGTTTAACACATACATTTGTACATATCAAGGTGTAAGTTTTATCACATACATTTGTACATCTCAAGGTGTAAGTTTTAACACATACATTTGCTTACAGAAGATTTCTTTATTGTTAATTTCGTACAGAGTATTTTGTTATTCAATTATGACTGCTGGATTCGTTTGAAATAGTAAGTATATGTTATAATGTGAATATACAGAATCATTAAGTATTTCGGTATACTCATAGATTGTGAAAATTCCACAACTGATTCAGTATATTTAAAGTTATTAACAAAATGTATCATACAACATTTTAGAGATTTAGGGTCCCGATATGTTTTGTTCCAGAACTGCCATTATATGACAGTAAATCGAAGACTTAATGCATGACACCAATTATGATGAACTTTAAGGCGAGAAATTGAAAAATACTGATATGACCCGATGGTATCATATTTTACATTGACATTAATAAAGTCCGGGGACACGGCATATATATTTAACAGCGAGTTAATTAAGTAGAGAGGACACACTAAGTAACCACCAGCTGTCGACGAAAATAGCGTTAAGTATAGATATCCTGTTTGGAACAAACGATTAACACGTGTAAAAAAGGTGAGTAAAGTTTTATCAGATAAAATGAAACCATTATGATACATACCGTACATAATTACATAGATTAGAAACATATGTTGACGTTCAGATGTTAGACAAGTGAAAAGGTAAGGCTAATTATCGATGGAATCGACAAGGAAAACTCTATAACAATTGTCTGATGAAATAAACTCGTTTTTGAGCTATTAACACTTACACATAACAGATGAAAATATATTGGATCGAGTCGCACTCATCAAAAAATTGCATTGTAATTCAGTATTTCTTTTTTTTTGAAAAAGAATGAAAAATTACTGCTATAAGTAAAGTCATTTTCCTTTGTTTTGTTTGTTTGTTATTAAGAAATATGATATCTTTATATAGATTTTTGAAGACAGATTTGCATCATTAACAACATTCTGGTAAGATAAATAAAAATATCGTTTACCTGTCAGCATATTAGTAATATGACGGTTTCTTACTTAAACAGTCTTTAACTTAACTTCCTGGCACATTATAAAAATAATCAAAATCTCTTTTTTGGTTATATGTCTATCTCATTCAAATGATTGATTTTCATATTTATATTACGATCGGTAATGTAAACTGTGCTTGGTTTATTGATGTTTATGGAACTGAAATATCGACAGAGGGAATCACTATATCGTTGGTTATTTTTATCAAACATTCAATAGAAATCATCAATGTGTATAAATTTTCTGTCGTTTGTTTAAATGAACAAAGGAACAAAGAAAAGTTATCCCAGAAGGATAAGCGTCTTCTGCTTCATCGGCGACATCTGATGTTAATGAAAGGATTTACGCTTTTAAACACGGCTTTATCTCAAATTTCGTACTAATCGCTAATATACACATATCCGATACCTACAATACCTTAAGATATCATTTATTTGGTAAAAAGGATATATTTTCAAGGATATCAACTCATCATATGTTTCATCCCGAAAATATCTAGATATTACTATCATCAGTAACAAGCAATATCTTGGCAGCAAAAGTATCTTTCTTGGAAAGTTTGAAATCGACCCCTACCACCCCCAATATTATTCCATTCGCCGTATTAATACATTAATACATCTTTATCTTACGAACTCACCTACATACTATACCGGAGACGTGTGAACAAGTATCATGTATGGTACACACGCTTTACATGTACTTGGTTGTTGATTAACTTTCCGTTTTGTGTACTCTCATCTATTGCTAAGGTGTTGTATGTTCATTTCATTTTACTGTTCTAGTTTGTTAATTTCGTTTTGTTCTTAGTTCACAACTGTACAAATACCAGTTATATAACGTTTTAAATTTAATTTGATAATTGGAAGCTCTGCTTTAAAGAGCTGTGATAACTAGCATAAATGATACAACAATAATGATACCTGAAACATGGTGACGAAGATAGAGGCCGTTTCAGTGTTATTTATTTTAGGATGAATTGGATATCTTTAAAATAAAACACGATGTTATTAGCATCCACACCCGGAAATAAGATATGACGTTTCAATTCACAGCTAAATATAAAAGTATGGAAACAAAGAAGCATGAAGCACGAAACGTGAAATGTACAAAGCAGTGTGGCAAAACGGTTTCAATAGATAACTGAATAAAAGTGCATTTAACCAAATGATACATAAATAAATTGTAATCATTAATAAAACACGAAACCCAAAATAAATTTCTAGATTTTAACGATAATACACTGGAATCCATTACTAATTTTACCATTAAACAATAATTGATAGCGACACGACACCGATAGCAGAGCAATGATTAAATATCATTAAGAATTGAAAGGGACTGTAGTCTTTTCACTGATGATATTCACCTGAAAAGTAGACAATGTCAAAATATTAACACAAATTAATCTAATACTAGTAACATTTCTTAAATATTTTGTTATTTACACAGAAAATATCCTAATTTCTACCAAAGAGAAATATTATTCGTACATAGTTAAGTGGTTTTCTTTCTACCATTCTTTTTCCTTTCTAATTGATAGAAATCCAACAGTCTGAAACCATCTGAGAATAATTGTTAACAATGTGATGAAATAATTTTTATGGAATTATGGTATACAATTCTATAAATTTACCACATCTGCACTGTAGCAACTTCTGTATATTCTATGTAATCCTTTATTCTCACTCTCATTCTCACTTTTTTCTCAAACGACAAGAATTGCAAGTGATGAAATTGATATAGTTATTCAGTTTATCGAGACATTAATATTTCACAAAACGTACAGTCCATTTAACTGCATATAATCATTATGCAATATCTCCAAAAATGAAATTAAACATTATCAGGAATGTAAAGATACGTAATTAAAAACTCTCACAGAAAATGCAGATTTATAGAGTACATCTTTAATTCTTAACGGGATCGTAAATAGATCTTAAGTCGATACAGAATATAAAATTATAGGGTTTAGACCTTATTGATCGTTGTAGACACTTCAATATTAGTTAATCATTTTTATCCTAAAATTTCTTCACGAAAAACAAAAACAATCTCATGTAGAAAACCTTAGTTAAATAGTCTGTTGGTTAACGTGTCACATATACACAGACAAACCTGACAATGGAGAATATACTGTACCAAATGTACCGACCGACTTCTTAACTTACTTTCTGGATATCAATAATTTATGCCCTCGCTTCAAGGATGAGCTCTGGAAGGAAACAACAGCTGCATGATGCTGTTTAATTCAATATTTGGCATATACTGTAACTATAATATGTTTGTACATGATTATTTTTAAAATCCACTGTAGTATCGATATCACGACTCTGGAATGTTCCTACATATAAAAGGAAAGGTTACTATAATATATCAAAGGTCAAATTCATTTCTCAAGTTTATAATTTCCAAACACAAATCATACGAAGAGTCTATTCTTATTAATTGGGATATTTGTGTAGAAAGGTAAAAATTACATGGTAATTTTGTACTTAACTTTGGGTCTTAATGAAAATTTCAATTGTTATATGAAGTTGGTGTTTGACGTTGTCTTACGTTACATTATAAGTATACTGATTGATGAAAACAAATCTTATAACATCGATTGCTTTAAATTATTTTAGACAAAATGTCACAATTTATATAATTAGGCGCAAAATATCCCATTTCATTAATGCCACTCTTAACTTTGATAAACAAAACTATTAAATCTGTGAAATACATATATCAAAGAAAACAAGTTAATAGTTCTCTTATGATATGGAAGGATAGCTTAATGCTAACTAATCAAGAATTGCTAGATTCACACTCAGTCGAGCCCTTTACTGTAATCCTTTCTGTCTCCATGAAAGTACACATTTCTATTTGTGATTCATTTTTATTTGCCTGTAAGTGATATGGATATCATAAAGGAAATATTGTTGTCTACATTGTAGTCTAAGTAACGCATTGTATGTATGAACACTCTCCTACGCAAAAGAAAAAAATCAATCTCATGTATTTTACTATTCTGATCCTGTAATGCGATTGCTTTCTCGGATTTACAACACTAAAGAACGTGGAATTATTACTAGTGTTAACACAAAGAAGATATTGTGTCTATTGTTACACGTAGGGAGTGGAAATATTGTCCAACGAATGTACATTTCTACTATAGAAGAGTCCCACCATCGTAAGTGACATTATGTTGTTTTGTAACGTACGTTCTTCAACGGAAATAGTGCTTTGTAAGGTATATTTATGATATAACAAGTCACCAAATATATATCCATCTTTTCCCTATCTGATACCAAACAGGCAGTCACAGCTTTTCATGTCCAAAAGATTTTTCACATTTTCACATAGTTTTCAACGAAATGACAACAAATCTAAAACATAGTAATATACAAGGATGATTTTAAGGTCGCCACTGCTGTATATAAAAATGCAAGGAAGAAAGTTGTGGAGAAGTACCAAACGTATTAGGCTCGAAGCATTTCATTGGCGCCGGCCAAATTTAACGCTAAACATTTGAACTCCTTAAATCAGATATTCAGAAAACGGTTATTCCACTGTACCGCCGACTGCGGGATAATGAGGTTCGACTGTATTTAAAACGAATACAATTAGAATTATATAAAAACAAATATTAAACTTTTTAAAAAGTTTTTTTTTTTTTTTTTTTTTGCCCTTCTGGGAGTCCTCCGTGTTGCCAAGATCCTTCTAAATCGTTAAAACCTAGGTTGAGACTTAGAAGCGTTTCGCACATCCGTGTTTTAATATGGAAATCATTAAAATACTAAAATACATCATGTAGATGTTATTGTCTACTGTTTTTTCAATGTTCATTGAGAAACTAATTGAAATAATTGCTCACAGATGGTTTAGAACACTCTTATTTCAGTATATCAACAACAGCTGGCCGTTGCTTGCTATCTATCAAAGAAGTCATCTTTACGGAAAAAAATATTGTGACACCACATTGTAAAAATATCGACATAAACTAACTGTTAAAACTTGATTCGTGATACGCATAATAGTTTGTTGTAATGAAAATTTTGAGCAATTGAACTTGTCAATCGTAGCTTAAAGTACTCATTTAAAATTGATATCGTCGATTTATGATCAAATATACCATACCCTATGTTCGTAATTGAATAATTAAGAAATAAAGACAAAGAAGTAAACATTTCGGTCTGGACCTTCTACCCATCATCAATGTGCGACGTCATATCGCTTCACTATTAAGCCTCAATGACACCCCCAAAAGGACATGTTTATATCGTATTGATGAACAGTGGTTATCGATTATCAAATATTTAGTGTCTTTATCATGAGTATTGCTAACAAGTGCCATATAATGTAGACATTATGAGTTGTTCCTTTTCTGTGCTTGTGACAAAAATCTTGTATAACGCTACACCACGCCTTTTTTAATTCTCATCTATTTCATTAAGACGTAAAAGCCCAACCTTAGATTCGTATGTCATTTGTCTTAATGTTGTACATGGCACCATATTAAAGCATTGCATTTGGGTGGCATGTCTGTTATTTTTTTTAATGTATGCAAATCCTTATTAACTTTGTATGTGTTTAGACCATTTATTTTAAAGAGTAATAAGTATGGAAATCAGGAATGACACTCTAAAGACTAAGCTACAAATTACGTATGTCGCGCTGGAGCTGGATAATACATGACCTGTAATTTGAAATATATATGTTTGACATTGAAATATATATAAATATTCTTATATTACAAATGTTTTTTATGTAAAAAGAATGCATTTTATTCATATCTTGTCAAATAAACAATACCTTTCAGAGAACTGCGGTAATATCAGTCGTGTAGACATGCCGGCAACTCTCAACCACATTTTTAAAGAGACTCACGTTCGCCTAAAAATGGTCGTATGCACTTTAAAACAATAAAGAAAAAAATAAACAGGTGGTTTATTTCAGAAACATCACTCCAAATTCTTATTTACAGCTATAACGATTCAATAATGAATAGATTTATTCAACATTTATTTGATAATAAACATTAAATGTTAAAAGCTTTCACAATTTTCCTTTTAATCTGGCACCCCGTGTTGATATATATTGCCAATCTGACTGCACCGCTAGCATTAAGTATGACGTTTCTGCCTGAGCATCGACTATATTACAGGTATGAGGGAATAACAAGTCTGGCTGTATCATAACCAGTGTACAGGTAAAACGGTTAATTAACATGATTGTTATATATAACTATATTATAACCTTGAACACATATTTTACATGAAACTTGACTTAAAAACTGAAAAAATAGTATTAGTTTATTTCTGGTTAACGGTAAATTGTGAATAATTAAATGAATTTTAAATAATATAGTTTAATGTTTTTAAAGTATATATATAGATACATCTGGATTTCCGTATCTTTTTTGGCATGTGGAATCATTTACCTGACTTAGACGTTGAACATCAAAACATGTGATGCTGTTCCATTCATGTTCGTCATGTACAAAATCTATGACAAAATTTGAACCGAAAGACAATTATTCCATTATGAAATTTACATAATCCTCAAAACAAGTTGTGTAAGAATACAACACTTTTTCATTGTTAAAGCTTATATCGACAGTAGTTTGTGTACTTTATTAAATGATATAGTCTTTCAATATCTTTATCTATCATCTTCAAACCGCTAAGCATAAATACAGACCCCACAGTGGGTTCCGGAAACTCTGGAAGATAACATGTTAGACTACGGAAGCAGTTACTTCCCTGCATCGCTCGGTTTGTGTATAGTTTGGCTTTGGTGTTTTCCAGTTAGAATGGCAATTTTGAGTTCTCGTTGTATCATTACTCTGTAAAATTCTCCGAATTCAAAATGAAATGGAGAATGGCATGTAATATTATCTTTAGAAATATGAGAAACGTAACAAAACAATAGATCAGTGTGAAAAATAAAACCTAGTAACGATAATTCGAGGACATTTTTGCTTATAAAGTTGTTTTATAATTTCGGTTTTGTGTCAATTAATGGGACGGATCAACCATGTCTGTTCTCTCCTCCTGTCGCATAGCGTGACATCTTATCCCCAAATGACCCAAATCACTGCAGCAACTTAATAAAACATTATACCATGATGAACTACAGCCATTCATTACATGGTTTCGTGTTTCAGATTTCACCACAAGGTCACAGTGAATATTCCTTGAGTTTTTTCGAAAGAAAAGCTAATTTCTTAAAAACATTTTTTTCGTTTTTAATAGAGTAGGCAATATCAATACATTGTGCATATGAGCGAAAGAAATCCAGATTTTTTTTTTTTTTTTTTTTTAGTTTTCGTTTTGCTCTTTTGAACAAAATACTTACAAAATTGGCGGTCCTATCGTACGTTTGTTATTTCAAACTCCGGAGAGGTATGTTGAATCGACATCTATTCAATATTATCAGTGTTATATAAATACTGTTTTATTATCAATGTTTTTGATGAACATTTCTCATCAGAAATTAACCCTAATGTCAGATATCATTTTCAGACAATTGTTATCTTTTTTTACAGTATGAGTGTGTCAGAAGACGGGTGCTAAATGTGGCGACGAGAAACCTGACGGGTGCCACATGTGACAAAGAGACATCCGGACGCGTGCCAAATGTGGTGAAAGGTGATCTTCTGAAATTGCCACATGTGGTGCTGGGATATCTCTTGAGGAGGTTCATATGTTGTGACGGTAGATCTCATCCTGGCGGGCACAACATGTGAAAGATAAACCTATTTCCTTTCTGAGTGTCCTTTGGTCACATCGTAATTACAATGATCATATCATCATAGAGATTTATGTTTGCAATTGGATGCTGATAGCTTTGATGATAATTGTATTACTAAATAATCTTTATGAATTAAACATGGATTTATATTTTACTGCTTTAAAATTTTATCGGTTAATATTCACGTGTAAACAACGAATAGAACATCATAAAATGAATGCTACTTTATGTCGGTATGTTTAGTTGAATTGTTTGCTTTCAATTCACAAAATATTGATAAAATTCATTCAGAGCAACAATTAATAAAAAAAAGTAAATTTTCACAATTCAGATATGTTCCTCAATATGCTTTCTCTCTGAATGATTAGACGATTTCAACTTTATTTTCATAAAATTGTAAACGAATTTTGATTGGAGAATATCCTATCACGTGATGTAATCTTGCATGTCCAGACACAATGTGTTCGGTCCATGAATCAAAGCGCTGATTGTGTACGTGAAGTAGTTTTATCTCATATCAGTCATAACATCATTTACCTCGTTTCTTTCATGTGTATTTTACCGTACCATCACCTCGTTAATGTTCGTAGCTCTTTGCAGGTGGCGCTCAGGTAAGAGACCTAGTTACCACAAGATCAACAGAAAATCTTAAAAGTGATCGTCTCCGGTGGTTGAGCGTCGTTTGATCATTCTAGAATTCAATCATACCTAGAAACATCAGGATTGCCACTGTCACCTCAATATATCTTGGAAGTAGATTAAATACAGAGAGATACTATCTCAAATCTTCAAATAAGCCTAATTCAAACTTAATAAAAAAAACTACCTATTGATGTATTGTTAATAAGTTTTATTGACTTTTTGGTACAGATTTGTTTCTATATCATTTTTGTAAGAAGTAAACACCACAAGTAATTAATTTTGAGTCAATTTAATTTTTTCTTTGCAATTTAGAGGGAATACCATTTTCATGTATATTGATGCAATTAAAAAATAAAAATGAGGAAGAATTATGTTTTGAAACGAAATTGAAATGATTGATGTTTTACATATTAATGTACCGGTTTCCTGTTTTGCAAACTTGCATTTTGTTATCATCAATAAACTGCGTGAAACAGAGTAAACTAATATTGTTTTGTGTTCTGTTTGTGATTTTATGCATTCATATCTATCATCTATCTTCCAGATATATCAAATAAAATATGTTTAATTGTACATAACATTACATTTCTATTTCATCTCAGTGTCAAATTGAATATCCCTTAACAACTCAAATGGTGAGAAACAGACTTGTTCTGAACGGCGTATGTTCTTTTTTTATTTTATGAATCCATGTTAATTTATTGAAGTATGAGACAAATGTATTCCCAATATCAATTTTGGGATTTATTTCGATCACTTTTGCTTAATCCTAATTCACCTCTTATGTTTCGAAATTTTGGCCCTTTATACTCTGACTAGTCCTAGAAGGACTTAACGGCTTGTATGTTTTTGTTCGATTTTCAAGATGTTGCGATTTCAATGTGACATTTTGATTTCGGTTTTTCGATTTTCCTGTATTGAATTTTCTTTTTATTGTTTGTGTATCTTTTGCTTGTTTTTAAATAACAATTTATCCAATTGAAGCTACATGTTCTAAATACTAAAATTACCCTTATCAATATCTGCTACTACACGAGTAACTATGATTACAATATTTCTTAAAATGGAGAATATCAAAGTTCTTAATGGGGGTCAACGTGTAAAAACTCTTTGGTTTAAATGCATGAAGGTCGACGATTTTGACCTTTTTATTGATCAAACTTATGCTTTTGTCGTGGATGTGCCGCTTATCAGCTAAATTTAATGGTATTAAATCGATTTAATTAAAGATCAATAGGATCTACCCGAAAATTGAAGCTTAAGTAGCAGATGATATTTTTCTGTGTATGTATCTTTTTATTTCATGTAAAGAGTGATGACGTCATTCAGATTTTTTTAATGGTTATTGTGGATATTTTTTGCGATTCTGCAGCATAAAAGTTATTTCATGATCTAAAATGTTTTGAAAATAATAACAAACATGCCCTTAGTTAATATTTGAGATAAAGACATTTCTCTTGAAAGAAAAAGGTTTTAGCGAAACCTGCTGTTGAAGAACACACCAGGTCACACCACGTGATTGAAAACGTGGTGCTCATTGGCTGCAATAATGTCGATTTATCCATAGCTACACTTAGGAATGAAACTTCCACTCCAAGTTGTGTCGTTTATCATTAAAGTGACACGCGATTCGAGAAAAATGCTGCATGTCTGTGTTGTAGTTTTTGGCAAGGTCTTATCTTTTTGTACCATTAGCGCAAGCATCTCTTCTCACAGGAAGTGACAAAATCAAATTTGTCTGAAGATTACCTCAGAGAGATCGAAATTCTAGATAATTAAGACATAATAGCAAAACATTGAGACATGAAATGACTTTCTTGTAAAATGAAATTGAAAGCAAAAGATTCTAGAAAAGCTAAAACAAAACCCAGACTAAAGACACCCAAACGAATGATTCTTGAAAAGACGAAATGGCATAGCAAATTTCTGCAGCAAAAATGACTAATAAACTTCCAAATATTTATTTTGAATTACAATAAAAGCAATTTCTCAAATTCTAATTTATTTGTTAATTAATTAATTAACTTGTTTTACAAAAATATAAAGATATGTTCGTATGTTGAATGCTTCTATAGAAGCTATTTAAAACCAAACAATAACTGACTATCTCAGTGATATCAGAACACAGCTCACAAAGTTTACGATGTTTCTGATAAGTGAATGAAGATTAAATGCAAAGTTGTCATCATAACGTGTTCTCTGCTGCCACATGTATGTGATATTTTCTCTGGTTTTTAGTTCTTTATGTATCTTTTATTATTATAAATGTGGAGGTATGACATATGGATGATCCCAATAACGTAATCAGCATTCCATTTGGATGACATATGGATGAGAGAGAACATTTAGTGATAACTGATTAAAATCTAAGATATTTTTCTATGCCACCCTGCTAGCCATGTACGAATTGTTATCTCGTCATCCAGAAAATGCATGTGCAGCGTGTGTGTCTGTGTGCGCAGAGATTTAAATCATTTAATTCATTACAAATGTTATTTATTTTGATTGACGTTTATAACGAAAGTTTTTGACGAATGAAATATCTCCATAAACAAAGAAACTTGCTCTAACCAACCAGTAATGAGAAATATATCGAACAAAGATCCCTTTAAATTAGGAAAGAATATCTACAGCTACTTTCAGTTTAACTTTTTCAGAGAGACGTTTCTAAAATTCCATTTTTCAGAGATATGTTTTCAAAATGTCATAAGGATTTCGATGTCTGTGACATTGGGATCGACATTTCAATTAAACCAAGTGCTACATCTCTCGATATATCAATACATTCTCTATTTCTAAGACCATCGAGAAAGGTTAAGAAACGAAATGTATCATATTGAAAGTTTGAAAACCAAAGATACATATACATGTATATAATCTATCACATAATACATCGAAATGAGTCAAATTAACCAATGAAGTCTGTATTACTCCATAATAGCATTAAATACCCATATTTATCTAAATTATACTAATAACATATTAAAAAGCTGTCATTTTTTATGAGTTATTATTCGTTTTCATCTGTTACATGTTTTACAAACTAGGAAGGTTATATAATTATGGTAGTAACATATCATTGCAAAGTGGAATATCATTAAAACTGTTTTACTTTCAAAATGTTATCACGTTTTGGGAAGTTTATTGATTTTTGATCACAGGTATAACACATTTGTGTAGTAAATTGCTCATTCTTGATGTAAGGAGTTGGTGTTATAATCACTGACACACTTTTAATGTTTATATGGAAAAGTATTTTACATTTCACGTGTGCGTATGGATCAAGTACGAAATACACAATAATTCCTGGGTTAAATTAATGAAATTAGGAATCGTAATTCGTAACTAAATAAACGTCTTTTACTGTAAATTTTCTTTGTATTTCAACATTGATTAATTTCTCAAATGCCAAACAAACATAAAAGTTTCTCACGTGAAAAAAGGTGATGGTCTGTTGGTAACAAGAATCATTACAATTAACTTTAGTCGATTTAGTACAAGCCTAAGTTAACTCAAATCTTTGTCACAAATGTGTACTTCGGTCTCATATATCTTATACTGCTCTTGATTTGCACGTATCTTTAATGAAAACATTTGCTTTGATATACAGATGTTCTTGCAATTTCGGAATTCACGATCAAATTGAGACTGTTAAAGAGACAGAGGTATCAATCCAATCAAAGATATTCTCAACAGTAAACTTAATTTAAGCACTAGGTAATGTACTTGAAAGAGCGTTGTTCGGTGAAGTAGCAAATGCAAGGTACTATAATTTTTTTCTTACATAACCAGCATGAAGGTCAAAATTAACAGTAAGTATCTACTGTATGATCTTAATTGTCGCGGGTCATTTATTTTCGTTAGATAAGTGGGTATTACTCGTCCACGAGAGGTCCACAAATTGATATATACATTTTTTTCATAATTGATATTTCTTCTTAGTAAGGGAGACTTTTAGGCTTTTTAGATGAAATGTCTAAAAAAATTTGAAAACCACGAAAATGTTATTTTCAGTTTAGTCAGTGTTGTCCTTGAACAGCATTATTATATCTAAATGTTAACTTCGGACGATCTTTATGTCATACAAATCAAGGGAAGAGTTATAATGGTATGATTGTAATTGTATTCATAAGCTTTTAAAACTGAACGACAACATCATTATAATCTGGAAGAGGAAACACTCATTAATAAATTAGCATCTAAATTTAGAAACTGTCTTTACCTCAATGAAAGTACTGAAACATGATTCGTTAGAAAAACGTTCGTACAAATAGAGGTTATGTTACAAAAACATATTTATAATTGTCAAGTTGCAAATCTCGGAAATATTATATATACAAACTTCAATGGACTCTCGCCCATTTAGGTTGTTTACGAGGCAAGTACCTTGTTGTTGAACGTCCGCACTACAAGTAAATCATCAAGACAAAGTCTGCATTTGGCATTCAAACGTATTTATCAGCATTTAAAAATAAATGAAAAGAAATTTATTCTTTAACTTTTTGTCTTGTCTTAACAAAGAGAACATCAATTTCCTTAGTGCTTCTTTGTTCTTTAATAGGCTTAAAAGACTAAAATGTTTATGACCTTTTTTAAATACGACGCAACTGTAATAAATACAAAATTATTTTTACATAACTACATTTTTACCTTTAATTCAATCCGTTTGTTTCTAGACGAAAGTCAAATTACTAAATTTGATACTGTTTCTTCTTGGACGACAACAAGAGTTTAATATCTGAAATATGTGTTTTTGTAAAATCTCAAACAAATTTTATATTTTATATAGACTGAATACCAGTGTTCTCCATGGTGAACGATCAATCCTCTTAATTATTCTAAAGATTGTACTAGGCTAGTGGTCTACTGCCTGTATAACGTGTTATTTTTCCCTTTCAGTAACTGGTAAATATTTTTCAACTTTCTGAATCTCGGAGTACTGGCATATTTATGTTCCATTCTCTTAGGTTTGGTGAAATGGGAGAGTCTTGACAATTATCTTAATCTCGGCGTGCTGGTAAATGTATGCTCAAACTACCACTGTGTTAATTATATATTTGGTAGTCCCCGTATTTCTGTATCAACTCTCTGAATCCTGACATGATGGAAGACATCTTTCAATACTCTACATTTCTAATCCCCTGAATCTCGCTTGCCGGTAGCCGGGCCCTACACAACTTTTGAGACAAATCGTGCCGAGAGCATAGGGAAACACAACAGAGAAAAAACACATGTTTTGAAAAGGTGTTTCTAAAGGTATTGTATTTGCTCTCAAATATCCGAATACAACTTCACGTGTAAAGTTTAATTGATCGATTTCTTTCTGAACAAATACATATCTTATAATCTTACTTACATAGAATTTGAGTGATATTTGTGCAGATCTTTTATCGCACTTTCTTCTTCTAAAGGATAAACTGGGAACACAACTGAAATTATTTCGTTGAGTAAAATTAAAATCATAATTATACCACTAATGGTGGACCTACCGAACTCGACCTGAAGGAAAAAACTGGCATTGATATCATTAGTTGTGCTTAGTTTTCTCAGATTATATGCATATTTTTCTTTCCCTTTTATTTTGGTATTCTATTGTTGGTACCCTTGTAATTTGCTGATATAGTTTACTTCGGCAACTGGTTCCCTTTTCATCTACTCTTGAGGTAGCCATATATCATCCCTTAATATGAGTTGCCTATGATATATAGGTATATCTATTTTAAAATCAGACATGATATTTGAATGCTATTGTACGCTTTAAGAAGAAAACAAATAAAAACATTCATTTGTTATCATCTGATTTTTCATTTCCCCGGGTAGTAAAATGAAAATAAAAGTTGTTATTGCTAGATAAATATTAAATATATCAAAGTCAGCTATTTGCTGCAACTGGATCCTAACAGTGTTATTCATATATTTAAGTATGTGTATCAAAACGATATAGAATTTAGAATCATTTGAAAGGAAATAAAATTTCCCTTTTAAACGTATCCTTTTTCATCTTAATCAATAAAACGCATCGTTTCCTTTAGTTCGAAGTGTGTGGTATAAATAAAATATGCATATCATACATAAATAATCATCGATAAATATCTACATCTCAATGATAACAATTTTCTTCTAATGTAAAAAAAAAAGTAATATCTTCATATTCATTCTTCATTACATATTTGCATATTGCATTTTCTTAATATATCATGCTTATTCAGCGTGTTTTATGTTTCCTGTAGGCTCAGGTTGTTTGGTTTTTTTCCCACAAGTTTTTTTTTACAAAATGGAAACATATGAAACAAGACAGTATATTTGTTAGAATGTCTTGAAAAAGACGTCATGACTTTATAGAGATTTGCAGTCAAGAAATATTAGGATAATTCATAATGTATTGATAGGTGAAAATAGCAGGCCTGGAATGACGTCACAATTAACAATGACCATTATTTTGTCTTAGTTGGTTCATTCATGACAAATAAAGCGTTGCAGAAATAAGAGGCATTAATTCTATTATCAATGTTGTTTTGTTAATTCTTAAAAAGGAATGAAATCAGCTCTCAATCATTATAGTTTTTTTCTGTTAAAAGATACCAGAAATGTGTGTTTGGATGAGGTTGTTTGGACTACTATACATTAAGCAGTCTATTGATATGGTCATTAAGACCAGTCGAAAGCTCGCCAGTTTCAAAGCACAAATTGAAATTTGTTTGTTTTACGAAAATTCGGAAAATTATCACAAGATGTAAAAATACTGAAAAAAATCTCTATAAAACATATGTCAATATAAGGATATATTAACTTGATAACGTTCTTTATCTCGATGAAAATGTATGTGATCGTGACTAAGGGTATCATGATATGTCAATAACTGACATTACATAAGTGACACTCAAATTTGGTTATGATGTGCGGATGGAAGCAATGAATCCAGAACCCTGATATGATATTACCGTATCATTTTACTGCGGTCAAAATAAAACCAGCAATGATAATAACAGCTAAATAAATGCAGGAACATTAACAAATTCAAGACAAAAAATATATTTAATACAAGCAACAACAAGGAATAAATGTAGTACGCACCAGAACATCGTTAGGGAAAAGTCGTATTGATAAAGATAGAAAAAGCAGCATTATCACCAACGCTGGGGACAAAACAAATAAATCAATACCACAAACAAACGACAAAATATCACTTTGAATCTAATGTCAAAAGCTACAAAAAACGAAAACATTCGACATCAATCAGCATAAAAAGCATCACGTTTCACATTGATAAAAATATTCTTTCCAAAAGCCGTATTTGTAAACTGAAATGATTGTAGAAAGAGGAAATGCTTGGTTAGGTGAAGGTGTTTGTCAAATGAAAAACTTAATTATTCTAGTAAATGTCATTTTCTCACACCTCCTGTGATCTAAGGCAGCTTTTCTCATTCAAGTGATTATAGGTCATTATATCTGACCTGCGTGGTTAACTTTATAATGAGATGTTTTCTTGTGAGGGGCCAAACGAGGAGGAATTCCGGAGCAAATCAAGGAGGTAATTTTAATTCCCGATTGATTCATACGAATTAATTATTGAGATATATAATTTTTTGTAACTTCTTGCAAGTCATAGCAGTGTTTGAATTCTTTTTCTGGTGTTAAAATGTACTAAAGGTCTATTTCTATTAAATGTTGGTGGAAAGGGACAATAAGACTAGTCTCTCTGACTTTAGGCTTCTCAATTACATCGGGATAATGAAGGCGCGTATTAAATGTTATGGAACATTTAAATTGACGGTAATTTCTAAAGCAAACGATCCAGTCGACAGATGATTAAAAGTTTAAGGCAATAGATAGTATCGTATTTAAGATTTGAACGATTAC
This sequence comes from Ylistrum balloti, assembly GCF_031769215.1. Lineage (NCBI taxonomy): Eukaryota > Metazoa > Mollusca > Bivalvia > Pectinida > Pectinidae > Ylistrum > Ylistrum balloti. Next base: position 197,692 of record NW_026782401.1, on the reverse strand, counting down.
CAAGTTAAATTAACTTAAGATGTTAGTATGACTAACAAACCAAAAAGAAATGTTTCGGAAGAAGTTCATCAACTATCAGGGAGTCTACCTGAGATTACAAGACGATAGCAGGTAACACGATTTTTCAAACAAAGCCACAGAATGAAGCTGTCTCATTCATCAAAACATTATGATGAGAGATTTTCAAAATAAAAAAAGAAAGAAAAAAATGCTCTTCCATTTGGCACAGCACAACATTCTAATGATGATAAGCACATCTTCCGGAACTGAAAAGTCAAGAATTCGAGATGACTCTGACATGAAAGTATATCTTAATGATTTATCTCTTGTAACTTGTCAAAATTAGTGATGGTTCATTATATGTCGACACTAAAATCACATGCAATGGGTTTAAAACTGTTTTATTGTCTTCTTCACACTTGATTTCGCACGCATATTTTCTTCCTTCGGTCTAATTCAAGAACAGCATCTCTTTTCCACAACATGTGACAATACAATATAAAGCGCAAATTACCTCATTCTACCGGAAGTTATAATTCTATGACGTTAATGATCAGCAGTCTGCTAACAAGATGACCTTGATCTCTATATGAGCTCTTTAGAACATTGTATCATTCCTCTTCGGAAAATCGTAAAATCAAAACAATGGAGGTTTTGTTTTCATTCGAATTTAAGTGTGGTTGATTTTGTCTTCTGGTGCTTTTTCAAAACCTTCGTGTACATCTGTCTTTCTCTCATTTCTTGATCTCGTTTCATTGAATTTGAGTTTGAATAGTTATTTTTGTTAGTATGTCGATATTTTTTTAAAGTTTTTTACGCAAAACCTATGTAGAAAAATAGCAACCATTTATATTTGGTTTAGTCTGTTTAAATTAATTATTCTTTGATTACAACAGTATTAAACCTGTTCATCTGCCACCCTCTTTCCAATCATTATCGAAACACTAATATGTTAACAGAATCATGATGTATAGTCGAATTCAGTAAACGAGATTAAAAAATTGACAAAAGGAGGACTTGCACGAATACTGCTGAAAAAGTACAAGGAAAATACCGATGTTCCAACAGAGGATGCGTATTCTGCTTTGTCGACGACTTGTAAACATTAGTATGGAAAGCTGCGTGCCCATATTAGACCACGGTAAACGTCAATGGAACAGGTATACTAACAAGCATGTGCAATTTCATATCGCATAAGGAACTATAATATTCCCCAATTGGATCATTATGACGACCGTAAAACTTCCTCATCGTTTTCATCAACCGACATCTTTTGAAACTCTGTTTAATGAGTCAGCTGTCAACTGTAATTAAGACTTCATTACATGTTTTTATGTTTCTGTTTGTTAAGTTATCCAACTTACGAATTAGTTTTCTTCCTTCTATTCTTAGTCTTATGGAGATGTGATCTGTTAAATAAATTATTTACTTTTGTTTGAGCTCTTTCGTTGTACAATGAAGTAATATGGCATGTGTAAGACAGACGGCCTCAGATTTAATCCGTCACATAAAAACTGGTTTGTTATCTGTTTTTTCATGCCCCTCCTCGATCTCGTCATTATTTCATTTCTATGGAATACATTTGCCAACGAATTTTTCGGGGGAGGTATATGACTACAAACGCCACACCAATGAATACCATCTTTCAATACAAATTTGTCATGCGGTACAGTAAAGGGGTAATAATAACATCATATCACTGTTTCGTCCTACTTAGATTTGTCACTGATGCTAGGATACTCAAACCATAAAAACTTTGGGAAAATTTTATCACTCATAGACACATCTAATTCAGACAAATATATGAACCTTAAAGCATTATATTGATAATTGCTTGTACTACAGAATTCAATTTTCAAAATTGTCCTTCAAATATTACTGCCATTTACGATTTACCAAGTAAATATGCACAAGTTATGAATAAAGCAACTGAGAAAAGTACTCTTGCTGTTTTACTTTGCCTTGATTGAAAAATTTATTTTCTATTCCACACTGTAGATCAGAAAAGCAATTAGAAGCAACACCTTGTTTAAAACTACACCACATACAAAATAAATTTCCTAAAATAATGCAATATTTTTTTCTAACAAAAATAATAAACAGTAGCTGTTTCCGTCAATCCTATACATACATTCCTAATTCTATGACAAGCTGATTGCTCTTTTCCAAAAGGACTATGTCACTATTTCCTTTACGAAAACAATAAACATCGAAATATTCTGCTTTTTTCGCCAAAGAACGATGTAGATAAGGGCGTTTATTAAAATGATTAATTTAACAGAACAATTGATGCAGCAATGGTTTTCTAAAAGAGTTTATTCGATCGATGATGGAAGTATGAGTTATGTCTGCAAGATCTGACGTTAAACTGAAAGATCTGAAAAAAGTAACTGTCATGTTTGTACATTACATCTGATGTATCATACAGACAAATTGGTATCGGAATGAAATTTTATTTTTAATATTATTATATGTACTAAGTGTGATTCTCTATAAGCATTAAATAGGCATTGTATTGTTTTGATTTGCCTTACTTGAGCTTATAATAAAGAATAAGAAACGGATTCTTTTTATGGTTTTCTCTATCATATTTACAATTCATAATTTAATTATCATTCTCGGAAAACAAAACCTCTGAAATAGCAAAAGCCTTATTGCAATTTGTTACAAGTTACCATGGAACGCTAACCCTTCTGGAACATCCAATCTTATTTTTCTTTATACTCGATGTTATTTCCTTCGTTCTTATTTTTCAGTTGTTTCATTGAACTGTTTTAAATAAGATCTCGTTAACATGTCGGTATTTTCTTTTTGTTTTCGTAATGTTTCAAATCATTACACATTGATGTCAGTTGATATTTGTTGTTTTATGATACAAATGAATTAACGAACGGAATAATCACAGACTGCACATAACCTAATAATTCCTACTTTCCGATATTGTGATTGGGCACTCCTGGTTCAGTTTGTTTTAGGTTACAGCTTGATAGTTGATCTTAAATCTTTAAGTACCACGATCAATTATTGAAACATGACATAAGATACCCGGACCAAATGAACTCACAGCAAATTGAAATCTTGTGAAAAGAGTAAAAACAAGCCAATACACAAAATGTATTGGCAAGCAGTCACCAATAACTTACAAACCTTGATTCTGGTTGTGACGTCATGTTAGTACTCAACATTGAAAAATACCACCATTTTCTTTACTCATTGGTTTCCTCCTTTGATTTATATTTAAACATTATTTTTAAACCTATGTATTGTCAAACTTGGAACAAGGGATGAGGCACAACTTATTACAACTTATCTAGCTCTTCTCCCAATATTGCTTTTAGATTTAAAGAATGACTCTGAAGATACTTGAATTCCGATTAGACATGTAGTTTGTGTTTAAGGCTCCACAATCTGATTCCTGTTCACAAAACACTACACTTAGCAGATTGTACCAAAAAACACATACATGTAAACAGCACATTTTAATACAAATTTAACATCAAATGAAGTAGATCCAAGCAATGAATCATACAGATGTTTCGTCCTTCTTGGGCAGGTAAGTGATGCTAAGAGTCCAAAATTTGAAACGTAGGATACTTCTTCGGAAAATCCAAAGAGTTGGAAAGAAATGTCTAAATCTAGGTGGGGAGATGCACTAGCCCCATTTCAGATGAATGTCAAGAACATGAGCATTTCGGAAACGTGCCACAATTTGAATGAATTAAATTCTGGCAAGAATGTCCATCAGTAGCGTCTGTCGCCTGCAATCTCAAAAATTTTAGGCAATGAGTGAAGAGGAACTAGCCACAAAATTCAGCACAAGCCATCTTTTATAATAACAAAGATGGGAAATACACAATAGTATGCATGTATTATGGTTATATTAACAACTAACACTGAAAATATCTTGCCTACGTTTGGTTATCCAAACAGTACAATATAATAGGATTTTCAAACGAACTTGTAACAAATGTGAAACTCAAGTTTAAATCGTTGAACTTTTCATTTTTTCACAATTTGGTTATTCTGTTACCAGGAAACCCGAACATCATAATAATGTCAGCGCAAATGTATGGATGTTGAAGTATTAGATAAAAATGTAAATATTGTCGATGATAAACCAATATAATATTTTGCTGAATTTTGTGATTACTTTAGGAATAAAATTTAACCATTTATAATATATCACATACTTTAGTATAACCGTTCTGCCATTGTTTTAATCTTTTTTGACTTGTTATACACCCCAGAAATTAAATACATACAAAATTCATCTTGTCTGGGATTAAAACTAGTGTGACCCACGTTAAAGGAGCGAGAAAGCGATCCATATATATTTTTGTAATATGAAATACCAAACACAAATTGTATCTTCACAGATAAAGAAGACTTGTATTCATTTCTACCATTCATCGTTTAATTAAGCATGATGTATCTCTGATCCCGCTGATGATGTTGAATGTTTCTGCAAGCGTGTGTACTGTAACGATAAATGGAGTTTTGAATCACAGAGTTAAGCAACGTAACATTTTTTCAAGCTTCCTGTGAATAGCTACCTTTCATTTCCTCATAAAATCAGATCAAATAATCCAATATATCTAAGTGGCCAATTACACCATTGGATATCCTTAATATCTTGGAATCGTTATTGTAAATTAACATTAAATTCATTGAAATTGTACATAGATTTCTTGTCTTGACAACAGCGCAAGATTAACGATAGCAAAATGTTTTCAAAAATAAAATAAATGTTAAATTGAAAATTTAAATACCGATAAAATTGCAAGATAGGTACATAACATAGAATTTTTCGAAAAAGAAAGTAAATCGTCAACAAATAAAATCACTTCAACGATCATTTTTCTGAAATATTTCTATTTGAAATGCTAAAGATATTACCAAAACAGGGCAGTCGTAAAGTATAGCATGTTTATGATCTAATAAACAATGAAATATGTTATTTTACTGTATACACAATTACATTATTTCCAAATATAAATCTGTGTTAATGGAATAACTGGAAAGGGATCTTTAAAGTTTTACGGATAATCTTATCAAAACAAAACTATTTTGTCGTCTTGTGAAGAAATTAGGAAATAAACACTTATACATCAAAAACAAATCTTCCTCTTTAGATAAATAAATTTATTTTTCAAAATTTGATTTCATATCGTTTGAAACTTATTTTAAAAATCAAAATCTGTCGCCAATCATTGACAGTCGGATATTTTAGTGATCGATGTCCATTAACACTGAGATAGAAATGACCTAATAAAACCTTACCTTTGTCATACCGCTTGAAGAAATGTCTTATTATATCTTATTTCGCCATCGTTGAAATATTCTTTTTCATTTGTACATTTAGATTTCTACTTAAGAAATAAAATTCTACTGATTCAAAACATTATCTTTGTGTTAATGGGAAAAACATATGACGTTTTTGATGCGACGCTGACGATCTGATACCTAGATGAACTACAAAAGTAATGAGATGTTTTCCTTGATAGTATGGATGGAGTAGAAAAGCTAAATCACACTTTTGTGAGTGTCATCTCGCTTATTATTCCACACTCGTCTTGTACGACAATAGAGACTCGTTTTGGATGCAACGATAACATATAGCTGTTTGAAATCATCATATGAAATTTTACGATAGGTATCTTATACAGCAGTATTTTCGGTTTATGCAAAAAAGAGATATTACAAATCTACCGCATAGCAGAATAATATAAAGGATTCATTTTTCAACCTTTTGATAAATATTTAACAACAGTATAACGGTAACGTTTAATAAAGCAATGATGCTATTTTCAGTGCTTAATGTAGTTTACTTTTTTTCAAATAAACACCTGTTTGTTTGGACACGTACACATATTTGACGAAAATGTTATCATCTACTCACGAGACCAATATATCTTAATGCTGTATATCACCTTGTTCTGAATAATTTGTAAAACGAAATATGTACTTTTTATTTATCTATTTATCTATAAATATAAGTTATAAGCGATATGATACTTCTAATGTTAGATAAATTTTGACTAAAAAATGGTTTGATTTTCCTAATAATTCTTTATCATTTAAAAATATATGAAATAAATTTGTGTACGATTTCATTTTGATATTTTCGTCTTGTCTTCGGGAATCAAAATTTCGGACCTCAGTCTAGAACAATTTCAGATATCAGGAGACGATTTGTTTTAAATATGTATAATACTTTAGTTGAACTGTTGAAACCGAATATTTATATTTATATGACATTTCTCTTTTTGCATTTGGTAACTTACTGACTTATAACTTTCATTTTTTTTTTTATATTATTATTTTATTATTATTTGTTGATAAGCAATGAAAAATGTAAATTTTACATCAGTTATCGGATAAACAAACCTATAATACATGTGTATGTAAAGTAGTCTCTTAGTCCACTCCACAGTAGTTCCCTAGGAAATAAGCTCTAGCAGTACTAGGTATTTCCAAAAATTGTAAACTCTGATCACCAATACTACTGCCGTTGGTTTCAAATAATTAGAAAAGATATGTATGTGTGAATTAGATGTGAAGTAGAGGGTAACATGTGTCTTAAGGTAATGAATAACGTGGGGATATTGAGCTACGTAATATATCGTTTACAGAAGAATCAAATTTGTCGATTTATCAAAAATACCGCAAAAACAATTTGAACATCAGTCTTACATTGGATAACAAAATACTGCAAAAAACGTGAAAGACTAGAAAACTGTCTGTATTTATCCAAATATCTTCGTTATTGTTTTGTAAGTATTATGTTTTCGTATATACATTCTAATTAATAAATAATTCCGATTGCAAAAGATTATCACGAAAGCATTATGACAAAATAATGAAATCAAGTACCAATATACAGCTTTTGTAACATAAAAAAAAAACAGAAAATGTTCATTTAATACAAGTCTCATTAATCCCATCCTTTAGATTCTCAATAACTAAATAAAAGACCATTTTGTAATTCCTGGACAGCATGTATGTTTACTTCTTTACAGAGTTGAATGGGAACAATTAAATAATACGTCTGATTTTAAAACAAAAATTGTAAACTGCATCATACTATAAAACATGCTGCTAGTTTGCATCAACTGTTAATTGATCGCTGGTTGCGCGTGTGTGTTCATACTGCTTTTATTGCAGCATGTGCATCGTTCAAGCAAAACATGGTGTCAGTGGACCAATTAGGAGTGTTGTCCTCCTCTTGGGAGTCTATTGAATATTGTGAGTATTGTGGGATTTTCTGCAAGCTTCAACGTCAGCTAACAAGTCAAAATCTTGCATGACAAAAAGATAGATAAATAACAAAGCATCCAATGGTCTTAATTATTCATTAACAATACGTGTAAGTAGGTATTTAACCCTTGCTATTATCTATAAAGTCTAAATTGAAAAGTAATTATCTGTGGTCAGTTTAATAGTTGTTTAATTATAGATAAATTAAGATAAATTTGGTTTTAGATAGTTAATGATAATATTTATTGAACTCGCCATACCTTTATCTATATGGAATATTGATGTCTTGATTACACATAAAATGTCTCCCACTTAAATATTGGAGAAGATCAAAGAGTTATCAATGACTATCCTTTGACCAAAAGTCTTCGTTTCTGTTATTTGGTATCCGCCATCATTATCACCATATAATTCTCTATAGGACACATCTTTCCCATTCGTGGATAAATTGTCTGTTGTATGATAACGCCATCACATTATCCATATAATGTCCATTTCTTGGTTTATGTGGAAAGTATCAAAGGACTTGTAAGTCAGCAAACCAATCCATACCATATCCTTCATCTCGATATACCTCTCTGCCTAGCAATCCTATAAACGACTCGTATATTTGCCTTTCTCCTGAATGAATGTCAGGAAACTATAGATACTCAGATAATGAATGAGCATTAAGATCAACAAATAAAACACATTTTCACATTTGCGTTGTGTTTTAACGATTCTAAATAATGTTCATACTTTCGTCAAATGAGACTTTTATGCATTATAATAAAACATATCCTTTAGCTAATATTTAGTCCTAATATAAATGTTATCAATTTCATGCTTTTATTTGGAGAGTTGTAAAATACAAATAACTCGGGCACTAAAATAAAAGGAAGCAATACTGTTATACATGATAACTGCCGAGGGCGCGATAAGCCATGGCGCTCGTACAGCTTAACACGTAACCAGAATATTTAAAAGAAAAATATACTTTTATTCCATTTTTCATCGAAATAATCATTGAATTCCGAGACATCGCAAACTTCGACTCTTTAAAATAGATGAGTGATTTTTATAAAGGAAATGTAGCCTGATTTTCGTGATGAAAACTGCCACCACCATACATTTATGCATTTCTTGAATAACTGCAATTGTTTTATTGCAGCACTTCGTATCAACATCAATCTGCTTTTTATCCTATAATATAGAATTAATATATTTGTAATATTTGTTCTTACTAAATGTGTAAAATGGTGTTCTCTCTTATTTAGATTTTGTTCTGCTTTAAAATTAACAATGTCTAGAAAATCAAATAGAGAATAAATATTTCATGATAAATGTTTAATAATAGTAGTTACCATGTTTCTGTTAATATCGCGTCTTAAAAGTCTCGCTTAAAATACCAGATAGACCACACACAGAACTTATGAAAACGAAAAGTCATTTATCCTCCTTTTGTCATATTTACACAATGGTTTTGACATTTGAGAATAACACATAATTTATTATGGAGTTTCAGAATACTAAAGTATTCCGATTTAAGTATTGTATGCTTTAGATAGCAATTTACGATTACATAACAACAGGTTCTACATTTCTTTGAAGAAACGATTTACCTCTGTTTTTGTTCCGTTTGATTTTTTGATTGTTTGGAGAAACGGGTTGCTGTCGTGATGTTATTTTTACTTAAAATATGTTTCTGAAGGTTTTGATTTTTGTTCTTTGTATCTTTTGTATGTTCTAAACTGGCGTTGCTGATGCGGTGTTACATTTCATATCTGTTTACTTCATTTCACTTCAATAGATTTATTTCAACATAAGCAAGTCTAAAAACAACATACATAATATCAAACATGAATGTGAAAGTGGATATAATAAAGTACTTATCGCATAGCTTCTCGTTCAATTTTCTTACTTAGAGTTCGTGTCCTCGTTATTTTATTTATTTCAAATCAGTATAGAATTTAATTTAAACTTGTATCGATACTGAAATGATATAAATTCCTACTAGAAAATAAATAATTTGTTCATTCCAAGAGATTAGCATAGATTTCATTCACATGAATCATTTACATTCACCGTGAGTAGAGAACATTCTTGTGATTCAAATAGTTTTTTTTTCAATTAAAAGAAAATATCAATAATAAATGTTGTTGTCACTTTATGAGATACATATTCAGCTGGCCATAGTCAATACCAGATGACCAAATTCATCAATTAATTTGTTGAAAATTGAAATCAAATAATTCATATGATATTTTTAAGAGCCAGATAAAATTGCAATTGGTTCCAACTGTTAGATATCAATTCAGCGGACTGGCTATCATATGCTACTTAATGAAAACCCTAGAGTTTTGAATCAATATAAAAAAGAAACATAGCTACAGATTTTTGTTCGGTGACTCATCGAAATTGAGATTGCTATGGTGATTGATTTACATTTACGTCAGAAATACTTATTTACTTATTAAGCATTTGTTTCACTACACGTGAGAGGAGTGCAATACATGAATCGAAACAGCAAAGACTGGAAGACATTTTTGCATCGTATTGAACAATCATGTAACAAAATGATGTTGGTCTTAGATTTGGAGATGAATAAATACAATTAATACATGAATCGAAACAGCAAAGACTGGAAGACATTTTTGCATCGTATTGAACAATCAAGTAACAAAATGATGTTGGTCTTAGATTTGGAGATGAATAAATACAGTTAACATCCAGATGTCCTTTACACAGAGAATGTTTCTTTAGAGAATATAGTAATCTTACACAAAAAAAGAGTACAAAATATCATCACTTTTATCACCTCGGGTAGATTTTTAAGGTAAATTTTACGGAACATTAAAAGGACAATGAAGACTTCTCTGATCTTATCCCTTGTCATATGTAAAAAGGCACTACTCTAGCTACTTAATGAAAGTCTTTGCTTCAGGGTAATGAAAATTCAAAACAAAAAGAAAAGAGAATAACTACTAAACGGAAAATATGACCACCAGCACCTAAAGACTTGAACAGGGGAATATATCTTATTAACACTCCACGTTGTTGACTTAAATCTAAGACTACCATCCTTATGACTTTGTTACCTTCTACGTTTCACATGAATGTATCAAAATTAATGTTCTTGAAAATGTTAACTTCGGCGTAAGAACCCTTAAAGCTACTAGAATATTGTAAAGACGGTAACCTCCACTAATTACTATCGTTTCATCTTCGTATTTTAAACGGAACACAGATGATATAACAACTTATTTAAAGACCATTGTGTATTAAAGTGATAGTATAGTATGGTACAGGGAAATTATACTTTTTCATTTTTGTCCATTGAAATAAAAAAATGCAAGGTCTTTAAAACAATACAAATCATGTGAAGTGTTCTCTTAAACGCAGAACACAACGACTACTGTTAAAACTCATATTATTTACTGTAAATGGTAGTAAAAGGTTTATGTTTCATTAAGAAAGTAAGTGATCGTTGATATTGAGAGCATATTGGGATGACATTGAAGGACGATATATCTTTTGTAAATGAACATTGTACATAATTACTTAAAATTACGGATTTCTATTATTTTTGATGAATGGCAATGAAAGCGTAAAACTGTCTGTGTGATTCAAGTGAAAGTATACAATGTTTCAAGAAACAAACGAACTCATCCCACCAAAAACAATGAAAACCTTAAATTCATTTGGTGCAATTTTGAAATAAGAAATATTAGATTATCATTCGACAATATAACAATTAGAATAGCAAAACATCAGAATACTGACTTATCTGATTCATATTGGAAACTTTACAATATCTATGGAATATTTAATTCATTTTTGATAATCAATGGGTAACAATATCGACATGCCTTGTTTGTATTGGAATCGTTATAATAAAACATACAAATCAAGCTCAACTAAGACAGTTTCCCATCACTTTACACTTTCGTAAGTATCAAATTACTATTAATATCAAGTTAAAGACGCATTGTTAAATATACTATCCTTGTAGAAATTTACTCTTTTACACTTTGTAAATTTTAAAAGTTAAAAATTTAACAACAATAACATGCTAAAGGAATCATATCGTAGGAAAATCACACTGTCTTTGCTTTGATAATGATACTGATCTATCAACAGAATCTTAACTCAAACTCAAATTTAATGAAACAATGTCAAAATAAGAGCAAAGGAAATATTTACACGGAGACATCAGACCGAGTATAAGGTGAACATAACCATTAAAACCGTACTCAAGTACATATTTTGTACTCAAACTAAAATTACTTTATTTACGAATCTGGTATCTGCAGCAATATATTGTTTCAATGATTTCAAGGAATTTTGAGAAGATTACAAGTGTAATGTTATTTTTAATGTTTCGGTTTGTCTTTAAACTGTTCATGATATAATAAGTAAGAACTGAGCTTGATCATGATAATGGTTTCCCGAATATGGATCCAGGTATTCTGGAAGGGTTTGCGTCTTCTTCTTTATCGACAACATCCACTAAACCTTGGTCAATCCACGTGCGTAATGTAACTTTCCAAAATGAGAACGAAATAAATAAAAATGACCCCATTAGGCATACTAACAAACATCAAACACGTTCAGAGTCATTAAGTATTTGCATATGGTAGAAAACAAATCTCTTTTCTTGCAGTGTGTGTTTGTATTACTTGGATCTATCGGACAGGTGTTTAAGACAAGTAACACATCCCTCGCCAAGTCCTATATTTTTGAGTTCAGATATAGATTTCGGCGAGATAACTTTAAATACAAAGTCGAACGTAGATGTCATCAAATAATAACAATCAAAAACATAGGTCTACATCAACCGTTACCAACAAGGACGACTTTCTAACATGGATAGCGACACTCCTGGTTCTCTGACCTAAGGTCGATTTAGTTCCAAGTCACAGAATTAAAGAAAGTTCGGCTTATGAGCCCGTTGTGTACTGATTTCAGTTTAGACAAGGTCACATTGGGACACGTTCTGCTTCCTTTTGTGCAGTCGATGACATAAAAGTCACAACTCTTTTTTAACATTTGTCTATGGCTTCAGTCGCTTTCCATTTGGCATTTTCTTTATGGTCGCAAATTAACTCTAGCAACTGCAAAATTACGTATACCTCATTTTGTAAGGCTTCAGATAGAGACGCCAATTAATGTTTTAATGGATTCAGCACAAACAGGATATTACAAAGCCATGATATCGTTAAGACTATTTTAACTGACGTGTTTGTGAAACTTGTACATTAGTTATATAATGATATACTTCGGGGATAGCCGTACATGGTTGTTTTTTATTTTATTTTGCGGCGGATTATCGTGATTATATTGTTGCAAATTTAGTTTTTTACTGGTGCCGCGTAATTCATGTCAATTAAAGAAAAAAAAACACGATAATTTCGAGTTATTATTGTGCATAATTTCAGAAATCTCGAAACGTTGATATCAGCAATGAACATGGAACAATGTGATACATAACAGTTTTATATCTCATTTCTTCTAGCATGATATGGGATATTCCATAATGTATTAGTATTAATGTGTATTTAGATGTTACAATATATTCATGCACACCCATAATCAATGTAGAAATTGTAGGTCAGAACTAAATTCACCATCTTTGTTTTATATAATAAATAATATTAATAATAAACTAATTATATACATGATCTCTTTACAAAATATGTAATGACATTTCTAAAAATGTAGCTAATTATAGTAACGTAAATAAATATGTTTATCGCATTAATATATCGTTTGATATACCTTTTAGTTCATTGTACAGTAGGTATGTAGACATACATCTAACGCCGCTTAACAACTGCATCATGGATATCAATTTACTATATTTACTCAAGTACAATGAGTTTTTTCGGAACACAAGAATAATAAATTACATATGATATAGGGAGAGTAAAAGAAAAAAAAATAATAGAATCTCTCTATTAATCATTTCACGAAATCGTTTTTAATACCTTATAAATGACGTTTATGACTTACATGAGGGTTTTAATACTGATGTAATGCGGTACCAAGGGGTGGTATTTTGAAGTTCATGACTCATGAAATATAAACGACTAATGCAACAATTAATAAATGATTTATTCACAGTTGAAAAATGTAGTAAATTTTCATTTTTTTAAGTTGAAATCCTCGATCAATGATAAATAAGCATTCAAAACCAATATCTTATCTTGATTTTTAAAAATATTACCAAAAACAATTAATTCCTGAATGCTTTACCTCCACGACATAGAGGAATTAATATATTAAAATATTTTATAGCCTTGGGTGATCTGTTCTCCTTCGTGAAGAAAACGTGTCGTAGATTATTCAGGCAAAACCATATTCGTATTAATTTTTACATTTCTCTGAAAAATACAAAGGAATGAACATGAATTAGCCGTGCATTGTATTATCGTTCTTTGTATGGGCCTCTGAAAACTCCATGCAACCTTTCCATCTCCATATTATCGTCATGAATCGGTAGAAAAAGAACAAATGTGTTGCTGTCAACATTGTCATCGTTACATGTTTAGATAGATTATAAAGATACATTACACATACAAGTGTTGAAAGTCACATGATTCCTACCCACAACATGAAACTGCATGTAATTCTTTTTTATGTGATTTTAATGTGTTTCTGTCTAACTGAGCGACTCTGTTGACGGTGTAGGTGGTCGCGACTAGCCAGGTAGACATCCACACATTTCAGGTCTCTCGGCGCCCAACACAAAGGTGCGTTTCTATCAGTTTTATAGACCTGAAAGGAGATAGTGAAATTGAACTCTCTATTAGTCAACATCACAAGCGATTACATATATGGGCATCCGTGACCTAATTAGTGTTGCCATGGCACCAGACCCATGTACGTCATTAGATGTGGATTTTGATACACGATACAGAGCCCCTTTACGGAGCGTCATTTAATCAACTAACATGTAGCAAGCGAATTTTCCAGTTAAATAGCAATACTTGTGCTCAAATTAAGCAATGTTAAATGTATGACGAGTCATGCTTTAGCGTACAGTTGATAGACAACACACCATTAAATACAGGTTTTGGTGTAAATACTGTACATGGATATTGAAATATATGCATCAAAACTGGAGCATAATGACTTTGACGTAATGAAATGTAACATAACGAAAAAGTAATGTATATAAACAAAAATTAGAAAAACTTAAAAGCAGATGTGTATTTGTCGTATTTGATATTGTTATTCTGTATGGGCTCAATCATTTTTTTTTTTTTTAATTATGGCTTCACTGGAAAATCACATTATGGTGAAATTTAAATAATCACTGCGAGTATGGAAAAAGGAATAGAAAGGAAAGTCACACTGAGTGTCATGGTATTTTCGTGCAAGGACTTATTTGTGATGGCGGGTTCCAGCGAAGGCAAACCAACGTACGACTATCCGAGAAATAAGCGAAGTAAGAACTGAGCCTGAACAGATTTTATAGGGTTTTTATACCGTTGATATAAATCACCACAAAAATAGCCAAACGTGGAAGAAGAGGGACCGATAGATTATGGGAAAAGCATCCTGCAATCTCAGGTGAAGATTAAATGTATGGTTCGATCCCTGTCCACTACGATCCTCAGGAGGACGACGAGATCATGGACTGTCCTATGTAGTCATGTTTGTTTTCTTAGACAAGAAACTGATCTAGATAACACGCGGCGATCACCCCCTATTGTTTTCAGTGAGGTCATCTCAGAATGACACTTTCAGTCCACGGCCGATGAGCATTATAAAACAATATATGTACAAACTAATCGCACTAGTAAGAACAATGGCGTTGTTCGTGAGACTTTCAAGGACGCCAGATGAATACTGCAACTAAATATGGCATGTTTATACGAATCACAATAGGTAATTAAATACTCGTTACATTTTCTCAGTGCTTGTATCATCATTATACACACGACAAAATATATTAAGGATCAACATAAACTTACAATATACTTTCATTTTATACATTTTGAACAGGCATGTTTCCTTATTTTCTGGAAAATACTTCTGGCAACGTAATTGTTTCCGACTCGTTTCCAAACACATCACATTTAGTTAATTAGAACACGATTAGTTTGTGTATTTCTCACATGATTCCAGCTCAAGATCAATCTTATTTATATAAATATTTATATCAAAATATTCAAATTATTAATATTACTGGGGAAAAATGGCGCTTTTCTTTCGCTCATAATCGATTCTACAGAAAGATTAAGATATAAGTCTTTGTCGATAACGATTGTTTCAATAAACAATAAATCAGTATTAATGGTCGATCAGTTGGGTAATTGTGTGATAATCACACCAGATCGCACATTGTTGAAAACTTACATCATTACATATGTTTACTTTAAATAATTCATAAAATTTGATTTCGTGATCTCTCGCTCATGATTTGGATTGCATTACTTCAGTAGGAAAAGCAATTGTCTTGGGGCTCACAAAATACGCTTACCGTTTTCCTGTGGAAAATGTTAGCGATGCTGAATGAATCGCCAATAACACGTAGAACTGCCAGACATATAGATATACAGTCTTATACATATTATATTATGACTGCGAATAGTATATGTTCAATGAAACAGTTAATTAATATCTAGGGATTGTATTTCTGCACCTACAGACTGCAGACGACAAACGAACGACAGACTGACGGCCGACTGACGACAGACAGACAACGCTTCAGCATAGTTAGCTGAATATGAAAATATAAATATTTTGTATGAAATTGCATTTGATAATAATAAACTCAATTATTGCTTACACTTAAGTCTTTTCGAGATTGTAGGTGTTTAAATGGTACAAGAATTGATGTTTGTTACAGATTAAAATCTTTATGGAGAATTTCGAATGAAATAGCTACTATTACTACCCATGTTGTGTGTAAATTAGACTGCATGCAGTGTTATGTTTGACGCCTACCTGTCACACCTCGCTAGACAGCATCTATGGGAAATGTTTTGTCTTTAAAAATTTATTGTCCTTCATCGATATACGTGACCTACATCCAGGTAAGAACTGAGGCTGCTCTCGTGACGAGAGGTCATCTGGAGCACTTATCAAGGCCGTTCCGGTGTTTAGCAGACGACAATTTGGTTAATGGACAACGGAAACTTGATAACATATATAAACATATAAACATTTGATTTCAAAAAGTGACATTTTACGGAGCGCACGGTCATGGTCATTCGGTAGGCTTATGCTGTGTTTACTTAACGAAGAGGGGCGTGGAACGAGATGACAAGAAGCCGGATTCCTGTGAGCGCGCGGTAACATGATATCCACTAAGTAATTGTGGCAATGAGGGAGCGTATGTCACATTAACTTTTGAAGTGTTTCAAAGGAAATAAATAAATTGATTAACTAACACATACGCTTTGTTTCTTTATCATATAGTTTATGAGCAGTGATCAGGAATGGGTTTAAAGTCAAATAAATCTGGAATAATTCTTTACAAATATCAAAACTAGTTGATCCAATTCCTCAACCCTGAAATGTTACTCGTGTGGAAATGATAGCTAACGATTTGAGAACAGATACACGTCGTGAGATTTGTCAAACACTTTTTATATATATTATATATTATATATAGATATTTGGGTATACAATGGAAGAACAGAAATGCATAATGTATTGATACCAGGTTGATATGACACCCTATTGACCCCATGAAAGACCATAATTGATAATTGTATATATATTGTGTTTTATATTTACGCCATACAAAATACGTGATATCATGTTGGCATTGGTTGGTTTTCAGCCTCTATATCAACGTCAAATTTCTGGTGACGTCAGATATTAGGGTATCTTGTTATTGGTAAGCTAACGGTTTGCCTTTATTTTGTCTGTAATATTTAGGTTTTTAGATTAATTATAAAGATAACTATTTCTATTATTGTAATGTATGGCTGACAAGGTACTTGCCACACTAGGGATTTTACAAGTTAATTTGGCTATCGATGACATCTCTTGATGGTAGTGGTATGTGAGTATGAAGAGAAGAGCTGGTGTGACAAAATTTGTGAAAATGACAAAAAAAAACTAATTTATTGTAGAACTGGTATCCGTAACGAATTGCGTATGGAAATCAAATGTAGAGTAATTTGAAACCATTCCAGTTTGTGTGTTAACTGATGGCGGTGTGGAAAACTTTTCCCTCAGATTTCATTATCATTCCTCGATCATCAGAGACCGGAAGGAAATATTGTAACTTCAGTTATTACATTTTATATTGTCTTGTTATGTACAATAAGAAAATCGACAGAAACTATGTCATTCAAAACAACAACATATATTTATATATAAACATGTCAATAGTGCACCTTTAAAAATTACCAGATACTGCGGAATTTCTTGAATTATTGGGCAAGTTGAACTTCTCATCTAGAGTAGGACATTTCAATCGATCAATTTTCATTTTCCCCAGTTGCTTCCTAGGTTTCAAAATATCATCAATGATGATTCCTAGAAGGGCGAAACAGCTGTATGATGTAGCAATACTGACGAGTCCTAGAAGGACGAAAACACTGTATGGTGTAGCAACACTGACGAGTCCTAGAAGGACGAAACAGTTGTATGATTTAGTATCACTGACGAGCCTGAGGACGAAACAAATATTTGATGTAGCATTACTGACGAGTCCAAGAAGGACGAAACAGCTGTATGATGTAGCATTATTGACAAGTCCTAGAAGTATAAAACAGTTATATGATGTAACATTACTGACGAGTCCTAGAAGGACGAAACAGTTGTATGATGTAACATTACTGACGAGTCCTAGAAGGACGAAACAGCTGTATGCAGTTTAATTCATTGTTTGGCTGCCCTGTATCTAACTCTATATTTGTATTGTAAGATGATATTTACTTGTGTGACTTTTGTATAATCACGTAAGAAAAATCTGCTTGGTAACCACCCCTTCCCCCTAGAAGGTAGCATAACTCCGAACTTTTCTCATTCTTAGAAACTTTTCCCGGAGAATTATCGAGTAGTTTGTTATTATTATTGACGAGCGAACTCCTGTATCAAAACCAACCATCACTGTCGATAACTTATAACATGGCACGTAAATGGAAATCTTTTTCTTAAAGATTGAGCATTGTTGAGCGTTTAGCTGTCACAGAAGTCTCGAGAGACGGCGGTTAGTCTGTCTGCGGGAGGTACACTGCACTCTTACTATACAGACTGTCAAGATATCTATCAACTTTGATGATTTAGTGATATATTTATATTAGTTGTATAGATGACACAGTAATAAAACTGAACGTAATCATTAGTTGACATCTTATTTGGAATATTCTGCTAACATTTACAATGCTCTATTAAACAAAGGTGTAAAACCGTCTTTGGTCTTTTGCTGTGAATGTTTTTTCACCAAAGCGTTATCGTGTGTTGGTGCTTTAGCGAAAAATACAAGGTCAGCACTTTTCGGAATATTGTGTGCGATATTTCCTTTATAATACAATGATAACGTTGGAACAAAAAGTCTACAATTAAACTAAAAAATCCCTATAAGGTTTTAATATCCCCTTTCCTATACAAACAAGATCTGATCAGGCGTATATTTTGATATTATGAATTCGTCCATGACTGAAACTGCGTTACCGAACTGTAGTTAAGAATAGGTATTAAAAGATGTAAGGACTCGGATCTAATTGGAGATATTACCAATAGATCGTATGGATTTAGATGGAAATGTTGATACTGTGGTGTAAATATGTACAAAATAAAGGTTCTCAAGATACGACGACCATTTGTAACGAACGGACGACCAGACATAGGTAACTATAAGTCCGTATGAAATTAAAGATGCATAAAAACGCCAACACTAGCTTAGAAGTCACGGATGAAGGAGACACCAAAATTAAAAGAACGACAGCTTTGACTTTGTAAAATGAAGAGCTAAAGTCGAGCACGATACAAATTAGAGCCTCCAGCACAACCAAGTCAAACATTGGCGAATATGTATGATATTCATACCACGTCTAATATTATCTAATTCAGGCATTTGTCAAATGATTCATGGCTGTCACAGTATTTTGTATTAAGTTCTGTGTTATAGACACGTTGATATTTAATTGACAGGCTATTATGTGTTTTTGAATTAAATGAAGAAAAGATAATGTACTTTAAAGCATGCACGGACGATGACATATCATTTATATAGAAGCAAGCATGTGAGTCGGAAGTCCGATGTTTTTACTTATGTGATTATATCACAATACGAATTGTCTTTAATTTACATATAATTTACATATAATACACTTGCTTACATCATACCACAAAAATTCTTATTATCTATTTGTCACTTTTCAATGTTATGTCCGGAAACAGAACATTTATTGGTTAAGTCTGAAAAACATAAAACACAAATCTGGCTATACACATGTAGTTACAGTTACTTAATATTGTCCTTTAGATATTCATCGAGTTCAAATCCACATTTCACGGTCTGTTGTTATCACAGTTATAAGTCATCCAAAACACACTGGAAACATTTGTTGTCAAAATATTCTTAAAATCTAATAATTATGTTGAAAATAAATACATTGTTTTTATATCTAACGATTTTTATTATGTTCAGGGTTATGTTTGTGTGCATTCAAGGTGAATAAAGTTCTGTATTTTGTGGTAGATAATTTTTTTAGAAATGAATATTCACAAGAAGTGTTATTTTGGTGAAACCGCTTACCAGACAAAGAACATTATCAAAATGAACACCACGTGAAAACATGATAATTGTATAAACAAAACAGAACTAGCAGGACCTATAACAATTCGAAACTTACACAAGTATGTTGGTTCAGAAGTACTCAAATCGAATTAATATTACCGGAACACAACTCCTCGTTAGAAACTGAAAGGAGGATGTAATTAAAGTAATTGCTATCTGTAATTACACCAATTACAATCCGATTAAGACTATTTTGATAATTATATTGATATGATTGGTGTCACGGCTCATTACAGCACTGTTGGTCAGGTCATATCTAGTTATTAAAATATTTCAAAGTGAACGTTTTCTTTAAACAATGTTATAAAGTGCATTGTAACATAGACAAAAAATGTAATACCTAACATGTGCAAAGTCAAGCTGGAAATTTAACAAGAAAAAGAGAATTTTAATGATCATGAACTTTGATATTACAGACTGTCATTTTCACGGGGGATGATATTTTCGCTATTTCGCGGTACATTAAAGTGGTCGCGAAAAATAAATCCGCGAAAGAATTTGCTTCTTTATAATTCGACCGTTTTATTAGAATGAATTAACCATCTATAAAGTATTGACATATATAAATGCATATTCTGTGACTAAAAAGAGTTATCAAAGACTCGTTCATATGATTCAGAATTATCATTTAAAGGAACACATTATTGATGAATAAAGAAATACTTTCACTCAGTAAGTGAAAAGACGCTGGTTCTTTTGTAGTAAGAGGAAGTTTCATTAGAGATAAATGGGACACCTGTCTTTTTACCTATCTAGACTCCCAGCATAGGGTGTCGGTGGGAAATATTTCTCCTAAAGTTCGTTGCTCGTTAGTATGTCCGATGATTTCGGTACTGTTAACTTTGATTCAGACACAAAATCGACGAAACGATGGCTTAATATGAAGCACAAGGAGAATACGACCAGGTGTTCCGGAAAGCCCACATTTGTGCGATCCACCTTTATTCCGTATGTCCTGTTAATTCAGCCGTTAAGAAATCCCATCCATAACGTAAGGACTATACTTCATATTTTTATTACTTTGTAAACACTAACGCTCGTCGGGGGTGGAGGCGTTGGGTAGGGGGTGGGTGGGGTGGGGTGGGGATGGGGACTCAAGGAGACAAAAATCCCATACCCAAACAACCAGTTTCGATATCCATTGAACCTATGTTTATATATATATATATATCTCGAAAAATCCTCTATCATCTAAGGTATATTAAAAATGAAAGATATGCCAGTAGACATTTTAAAGCGATACAACCCTGGGTACAACATATCGAACATGTCCTTTAACTACCACAGTTTGCATGTTAAGATTTATATGAAATTTACACATAATCTACAAATAGTTCTTCTTTGACGTTAGACCTGACCTATCACACAAATGAAATAAGACATCGTTTGTCACACACCAACGGGATTACATTGCCTTTTATTAATCGTTGGAAAAATAGATTAAAAATCACACTTTTATACATACTCACACACATGGCTTTTATCTGTAGAATCACTCAAGATTGTTTTAAGATGTTTTTGTGGTTGGGACATATCATATGTCTGTCGAGGAAGTGGAAGGATGAAATCAGCTGAAGGAAGGCGCACGTAAGAAGGGTCCTGAAAGGGAGTCTCATGTATTAACAGGTCGTTTAGATTGACATTGACAGATAGGGGTGGCAGGTTTTTGATGACCTATGATTTATGTCAGATCTGATAACAATATAACCTTTTAACTAAAGTACAAAAAAAGGTTGCAACCCCTTGGCCCAGAAACAGATGGAGAGGAAACGAATCAGGCGGAAAAAGTTACAAAAATAAAAAAAGAATGAAAGAGAAAAGGTGAAAAAATTTACAACTGGTTTTAGAATAAAATGATCTGTTTATCAAAGAAATAAGACATGTTTACTGTGATGGTTATGTTTACTCTAGTAGTATACTTCAGAAATAACTACATTATAACTTCTCAAAATGTATATGCAGCAAATTTTATTAATGCTTCAAAAATAATATTGGAACATTTATTTTATGAAGATATATCAAATCTATTTTGTAGCTGTTTGTTAGCTTTAATTTTTCAATGTTGAAATAAGGATTGAGACTACTAATATCCGTCTTCATTGTTCATTGTCAACACTATGAGAAATCACCAACGGCGTACACTGACTCGAAAAAGATGCAAGAAGCTTGCAGGGAATACAAAGACCATCTCACAACACAAGTTTTAAACAATTAATCAGATTTGATAGAAGCGTCTTCCTAAAAAATGTATCCAAAGACAGAATACTTGAGCGAGCTGAACGGTAAATGTTGCGGACCTCAAACTCCAAAATGAAACATTGCGAAGACTATAGAAAAATACTTCAATGTCACCGATATCATGATTCAAACTTATTGGCGTACGATTGAAGAAAAATAAGTTTTTACATTGTGGCATTGGAAATAGTACAAAGGAAATAAGAACAAGTGTTAATGAAGGATAAGCGTTTCCTGCTTCATCGACAACACCTTGTATTTGTAAGGTTTGGTATTGTCTAACGTCCTGTCAACACCTTAAGTCATTTACGAACGGTTGTCCTATATAGGCGAGATGAGTTGATGTATATTCGGAAGAATACAATATACTTATGTAAGACATTTTGTGATGGAGTGGAACTGAAGCCGAAGTATATAACAAAGGTCTCTAGCAGGACACTTTACCTTGTCATTGACAAACAGCAAACCGATACATTACCATGACGTTGAGCGTTAAGCGTCAAGTATAAACTACAATTTTAAAGACTATGATGTGTCTTGGGCTAAGGAACAGAAGTCAAAGGCTCCCACAAAGGCGCGATCCCTCAAATAAAGGCCAAAAGGGAAGCAGTGTCGGGGGAGAGATTAGGAAGAAAATACATTGAGGTCGGTTAGAGAAAAGAGAAATTGTCATATTCCAATTAAGTTGCCTCTTACGATCCATTCAAAGGGAACAGCAGGTACTACTCTTACGCACGTCCATCTGTGGGGGTTTTCAAGTAAATCGGAATTATTGGTTCAATAATTACATCCGAAATTCAACACAAATTGCTTAGCAAAATCGGAGGCAAAGAAAAAATAAAAAATGAAATTACAATTCCAACCACAGTCGATTTTTACAATGGATTCCATTTCCTCTTGTAAATTTTGGAAGGAGATATATGCAGATGTCTATTAAGGTGACGAAGCTGTTTGCTGGAGCGCGGGACAGTACCCTTCACAGATGTCGTCTTAGACAGGTGATTGCGAGTGGGGGTGTATCTTATTCTGTAAACCTGACTTTTAACACCATCTACGGACACACGAAAACCGCATGGACGATAAAATGACCAGTGGGCCATATATTGCAGAACCAGACTAGCAGACGACAACCTGATCAGTTTAACGACCTATAAAATCTAGTGGTCAGTTGTTGTATTAGGCTGAGAGAGTACAAACATACAGGTGTAACGTTCCTGTCAGAAGATATACCTTGAATACGATAGTAACACATCAACGTCCAGTAAAACTTGTCAGTGTGTGAATGTGTCACCCTGGTCAGGTCTTACCTTACATTGGCTAGGTTTCCTTCGGTATATAGGTCTGTCACACCGGTCAGGTCTTACCTTACAGTGGCTAGGTTTCCTTCGCCAAATAGTGACCAGGTTTCCTTCGACATATAGGTCTGTCTCACCGACAAGGTCTTCCGTTTACAGTAACCAGGTTTCCTTCGGTATATAGGTCTGTCACACCGGTCAGGTCTTACCTTACACTGGCTAGGTTTCCTTCGCCATATAGTGACCAGGTTTCCTTCGGCAAGGTCTTACGTTTACAGTAACCAGGTTTCCTTCGGCATATAGGTCTGTGAAACCGACAAGGTCTTACCTTGCACTGACCAGGTTTGCTTTCTCATATAGGTGTAATATTGTCACCAGTGAAGCGTGTTTGCCTTAATAATTTCCACTCGTCACTCATTGACACTTGGACAAATCCATTAGGTTCTGAAATACAATCCTGAAATACAAGTTACGACCAAAAATGGCTTGTTCATATTTTACACCCGAAGTCGCTCGGGATCCTGCTTATAAAGGGATTTGAAGCTGGAGGACCTTTTCGCTCTGAAGAAAATATTCACTTCGGTGTCATTGTGACATAACGAATATAAAAGTACCGGTCTTTCCTGAAATGCAGAAGAAATTTTACCGATGTATTGATATAACGGTCTAAGCTTGGTATTGAAAAATCATGATCGCCATTTTTTTTTTTGTTAAAGTCATGAAAAAATACCATAATTTGGATTTTTTTGGATAATTTTGACAGAAAATGCAAGTATCATGCGAAGGAAGATCTATCAAAGCAACCAATTCTAATTTCATTACGTGCACGAAATGTAACCATTGACACTTTTGAAGGTTGTGTTGCGTGGATTTTATCTCGCGTCAAAGAGAAGTTGTGACCATTCATACCCACAAATCACGAAAGTCTGTTACAGTTGTTCAAAATCTAGTACAACATGTGTATGGCCAAAACAAAGAATGGTAGTTTGTCTATTCTGTTCCTGTACTCTCTCTCTCACCCAATAGCTTAACAAAATCTACGTAAACATCTATTGTTTACCGAACAAAGAATGGTAGTTTGTTTATTCTGTTGCTGTACTCTCTCGTACACTGGCATTACAAACCCCCAGTAAACATCTGTTGTTTACCTCTACAACATTGCTTGCTAGAACATTGAAAACAATACCTACGAGACAAATAACAAGTTTCCATGTCGCGCGATCAACCTCGTTTCCATGGTAAATACGCGTGATATTACAACCTGTAATCAGTAATGAAGACATTCCAATTCGTATTTCTCCAATCTATTTATAGATAGTTCATTCTTCCTCTTTGCACTAAGCACTGACCATTCCGTCACGTTCCCGATTAGTATAAATAGCACCAGCCGGATGGTGTTTCAATTTTATAGTTTAGCTGACGAGTTCAAATTACAGTGATCATGCTATATACTGCTGTTACTGACATTTACTTCTAAAACCTCTCAGTCCCATGTGAAAATAAATATGGGTGCGTTTTTAACGAGACGAAAGTAATGTAAATGCAAATAGAATACAAATTCACGTGACGTCGATTAATACATACTTACTGTTGTTTGCCATATAAGGATTGCATATGATTGCGAAAAATAGACACCTTGACAACAAAATAGCATTAGACCATAGTCTCTAGCATCGCTTCCGTTAAAAAAACATATCTTTACTCCAGGATTTTGAAAAATTGTAAAAAAATAACCATAAAAAAGATCAGTTTATGATATACAGACCAAGTGCTTGAAAGGCGTTGTTCTATCAAACTGTTCGAACGTTCAAGGTTAATCTAAAAATATAGCAATATTGTAAGGCAACTGCAAAACCAATTTTTGAACGACTTCGCGGAGATCTGCTGCGTGCAAGTACTCCGACCTTCATATTTGTACTGTGCTCGATTGAATTTGACATGTGTTGTGCAAATCCGGCCGGTATCGGTCAGATGTGTCCCGTCAGTGACCACAGGACTGGCCATACATTATAGATAAGTACATGTAGTTTTCAGGTCGGTGGTCGTCAATATAATATTTATACTCGCTATAATATCACTAATACATATCATTTCGCTCCAGATGATATGACATCAAGGAAGTCCAATTGCCGATAGTTATGGCCCTATAAAGCTAATAACACGATCGTAACCACTGACGTTTTATGGTTACCAAGGGGGCGGTACCAAGTTTGATTGACATTTGACTCTGACATGTTTGGCAAACCTAAGTGTAACGTATCAGCCTAACAGGTGATTTGGTACATAAACATCTGAGAGCCAGTTTTTATCATCAATCAAATCATGTGTTTTCCACTGTGGTCAGTCTCGTCTGCACGTCGGCTTTCCAACTATCCCAAGACGGCCAAACGCTGGTCAATATTCCACGCACTAACCGTATGTGGTCAATATCAATGGTTTGGCCGGAATGTTATCCTGTTTCATATGAATTCTGACATTGCAATATATGTATATCATTTTACGTTGATAGAAAAGTGACTTCTACATCAAACAACAATGAATGATGTTTGAATATGTTAATGGCCATTTTTTTATATTTAAATACATTGCCTGCACGCCTTGTTGCCTTGTATAGATCGTACTGTCTGAAAATGTAAATTTATCACATTACCTGTTTTGTGGTGGGGAGAATGCAAAGCAAGCGCAATTATTGACCAATAATTACATGATTTTTCTAAATATTCTAATGCTCACAAAGAATTCTTGATAATTTCTTGATGGTAGTTAAAACTAGGTTACAACTGGTTGTGCTAACCGTACACCTATATCTAACAGTAACACGACAGCCACGTCGACAGAGGCAGGGTCCGATAATTCAGTGTCATAATTGAACTGATATTGATGGAAATCAACATCGAGTGTGTTTAGAATTCATTTCCTTGTATAAACCTCAAACAAGCATGTATAAATGACTCCATCGCCCCGCCCATTAACAAATAGGTCTGTGTTTTGTTTTAGTTTTTTTTTTCTTGTTTTATATTCCAAAGTTGAGGAATTGAAACGGGCGTTTTCTTTGTAGTAAATGTTCTTCGTGCGCGTACTTTTTTTTTCAAAGCACCGTCAAATTTTTGACAACTTATAAACACATCGACGTCAGTGACTAATCATTATTATCTTTATGAAATTTATTCTGACATGGACGCCGGATCACGTGATGAAATAGAATATCGTTAATATAAAAAAATATATAATTGTCTAAAAATACAACGTGCAAGTTTTGTAGCTCACAGAAGTTTTACATATAAGTAACAATTATCAATGTGTTTAAACAAAAAATCGATTAGAGATCGAATGTAATATTGATTGAGTTGGAGCTTGTGAAATACATTCCTTAAATATGCTGCTGTCCTAACAAATTCTTAAAGCAAACTTTTCTGAGTCTCCAGATTTTCAGCCTTACCCTTAGCATATCGAAAACAAACACCCAGTTGTATTTAAGCCTCTTGTGAATGAATTCAGTATTCAAATGAATCTGATAACAGTTATCAGTTTCCTTCACCTAACTTTAACCATACATCTCATTCTTCCATCGGGGGATGTATTCTCGTCCAGGCCATTTTGTTTTTAAGAGTAGACACTATATAAGTACTTTTTGAAATGATTGGTCCGCCAATTCATAATTTTTACAGGACGTGAACAAAAACATGTTTAAAATTAGTGACAAAAACATTGCGTCTATATCCTTGGCGTCACCATCTTGTCAATATAACCGAGGTGACACTTTCTTGTCCATACATCCTTGGCGTCACCATCTTGTCAATATAACCGAGGTGTCACTATCTTGTCCATAAATCTTTGGTGTCATTGTTTTGTTCATACCTGCACTTTGTCACCAACTTGTCCACATATCCTTAGTGTCATCATCTTGTCCACACATCCTTACAGTCATCATCTTGTCCATATATCCTTAGTGTCATCATCTTGTCCACATATCCTTAGTGTCATCATCTTGTCCACATATCCTTACAGTCATCATCTTGTCCACATATCCTTACAGTCATGATCTTGTCCACATATCCTTAGTGTCATCATCTTGTCCTCATATCTTACAGTTATTATCTTGTCCACACATCCTTATAGTCATCATCTTGTCCACATATCCTTACAGTCATCATCTTGTCCACACATCCTTACAGTCATCATCTTGTCCACACATCCTTACAGTCATCATCTTGTCCACATATCCTTACAGTCATCATCTTGTCCACATATCCTTACAGTCATCATCTTGTCCACATATCCTTAGTGTCATCATCTTGTCCACATATCCTTACAGTCATCATCTTGTCCACACATCCTTACAGTCACCATCTTGTCCACACATCCTTACAGTCATCATCTTGTCCACATATCCTTACAGTCATCATCTTGTCCACACATCCTTACAGTCATCATCTTGTCCACATATCCTTACATCATCTTGTCCACACATCCTTACAGTCATCATCTTGTCCACACATCCTTACAGTCCACACATCCTTACAGTCATCATCTTGTCCACATATCCTTACAGTCATCATCTTGTCCACATATCCTTACAGTCATCATCTTGTCCACATATCCTTACAGTCATCATCTTGTCCACATATCCTTACAGTCATCATCTTGTCCTCACATCCATAGTCATCATCTTGTCCACACATCCTTACAGTCATCTTGTCCACACATCCTTACAGTCATCATCTTGTCCACACATCCTTACAGTCATCATCTTGTCCACACATCCTTACAGTCATCATCTTGTCCACATATCCTTACAGTCATCATCTTGTCCACACATCCATAGTCATCATCTTGTCCACACATCCTTACAGTCATCATCTTGTCCACACATCCTTACAGTCATCATCTTGTCCACACATCCTTACAGTCATGATCTTGTCCACACATCCTTACAGTCATCATCTTGTCCATATATCCTTACAGTCATCATCTTGTCCACACATCATCTCATCATCTTGTCCACATATCAGGACTTACATCCTTACACATCCTTACAGTCATCATCTTGTCCACACATCCAGTCATCATCTTGTCCACATATCCTTAGTGTCATCATCTTGTCCACACATCCCTACAGTCATCATCTTGTCCACATATCCTTAGTGTCATCATCTTGTCCACATATCCTTACAGTCATCATCTTGTCCACATATCCTTACAGTCATCATCTTGTCCACATATCCTTACAGTCATCATCTTGTCCACATATCCTTACAGTCATCATCTTGTCCACACATCCTTACAGTCATCATCTTGTCCACACATCCTTACAGTCATCATCTTGTCCACATATCCTTATAGTCATCATCTTGTCCACAAATCCTTATAGTCATCATCTTGTCCACATATCCTTACAGTCATCATCTTGTCCACATATCCTTACAGTCATCATCTTGTCCACATATCCTTACAGTCATCATCTTGTCCACATATCCTTAGTGTCATCATCTTGTCCACATATCCTTATAGTCATCATCTTGTCCACACATCCTTACAGTCATCATCTTGTCCACATATCCTTAGTGTCATCATCTTGTCCACATATCCTTAGTGTCATCATCTTGTCCACATATCCTTAGTGTCATCATCTTGTCCACATATCCTTACAGTCATCATCTTGTCCACATATCCTTAGTGTCATCATCTTGTCCACATATCCTTAGTGTCATCATCTTGTCCACATATCCTTAGTGTCATCATCTTGTCCACATATACTTACAGTCATCATCTTGTCCACATATCCTTACAGTCATCATCTTGTCATCATCTAGTCCACATATACAAAGTGTCATCATCTTGTCCACATATCCTTACAGTCATCATCTTGTCCACATATCCTTAGTGTCATCATCTTGTCCACATATCCTTACAGTCATCATCTTGTCCACATATCCTTAGTGTCATCATCTTGTCCACATATCCTTATAGTCATCATCTTGTCATCATCTTCTTGTCCACATATCCTTAGTGTCCACATCATCCTTATCAT
This sequence comes from Ylistrum balloti, assembly GCF_031769215.1. Taxonomy (NCBI): domain Eukaryota; kingdom Metazoa; phylum Mollusca; class Bivalvia; order Pectinida; family Pectinidae; genus Ylistrum; species Ylistrum balloti. The sequence continues at coordinate 168,126 of NW_026782401.1, read as the reverse complement.
CTTGTCATCATCTTGTCCACATATCCTTAGTCATCATCTTGTCCTCATATCCTTACAGTTATTATCTTGTCCACATATCCTTAGTGTCATCATCTTGTCCACATATCCTTACAGTCACCATCTTGTCCACATATCCTTACAGTCATCATCTTGTCCACACATCCTTACAGTCATCATCTTGTCCACACATCCCTACAGTCATCATCTTGTCCACATATCCTTAGTGTCATCATCCTGTCCACACATCATGTCAATAATGTATACCAATTTTCATACCTGTATGATGTATTTTCACGGAATTCATCATTAAAACAAACTTTCAATATTTATAAAGTATAGCAGACTATATTGTGAATATTGATGCAAACTTAAGATATAGAAATCAAAAAATTTAGTAGCTGCGAAAGGAATCTTGTTTCCAATGTATCAATAATCAGAGTCTAAAACAATATCCACCTTTTAGGAAGATTTCATTTTTTTGTTTATGTTCAAGTGGAATTGTACGTATATCACACAATATCGGTAGAAATATGCTTGTTACATCTGTTTGTAACTATAAAACCGGACATTTTCCTTTATCACTTGTTATCATAAATCTTCTTATATCTGATGTATCCAAACTACATGATATGTATCCTTAACACCAAACATCTGATAATGTATATATGTGTATTTAATACTTGTCCTATACTGTTACCAATACACCTGACAACAAAAATTGTATACATGATTGTGTTCCCTATTTCTTTCTTTACGAAACCTCTGTATCATAAGAATCCTTCAAATATCGTCTTCTCCATCCTCAACCTACACCACCTAAAAAGTATCGGGAAATTCATTCTTAAACAATACCGACATAACAAAGGGAAAAAAAATAATCCAATCTCCTGATCCGTAACAGCCCTGCTCCTTGTCTTTCCTGCATTAATCCCAAGGTGTTACCATATAACTTTGGACCCTCAAAAATTGCGAAAAGACACCAGTGATTAGCAACTTTTATCATAATTTAGAATTAGATACAGTAGTGCAAATAAACTGAATCATACAGCTGTTCCATCCTTCAAGGACTCATCAGTGATGTTGTGGACCTGATTTTTAAAACCTAGGAGGTGACCGAGTTCAAAAATTAGAAGGAAAGACTAATCCGGGGAAAATGTTATAATATTTGTGGAGATTTCTTCTGAAACTGTAAAACATGTGTTGGCTTATTACTAGGTATGGGCTTTTTGTAGGATAAATATGGTAAACTATACACTGTTGCCTGTGTACTGACCTTCAGCTGTGTCTAATACTGCTAACACTTGTCATTTTCTACATAAAAACACTGAAATTTATTAGGTTTCATGAATAATTTATTTACTTTCATTCTTACTCACAAATAGCAAATGAAATTTTTGATGACAAATATGATCATTCATATACATATCCATATGAGTAATGCATCGTAAGGGCTTTTCAAGTAAAACATCTATCTCACATAGGGACTCAAGATTTCGTTCAGTTGTATCACCCATAAAATTTACTCAATAATTTGATAAGAAGTAATAGACAGGAAACTGAACCATGGATAGGAAAATTTAACTTTGGAGTCCTATGGTTAAATAGATGGTTTACTGGAACCTTTTTAAATGACAAATCTACATTTATCCTTTCTATCTGCAACACTGACCAGTACCATGATATCATAAACATCAATAAAATCTTTGCACTTGAATTCAAATCTAAGGTTACAGAATCATGACAAAGACATTTTCATTACGACACAAATATATAAAGATATCTGCAACAAATGTTAGGTAGAAGAGGAATGCCTTCATTTCCATCCTGGCTGTTGCTGATTCCTGTTTTCATGTGTCAGACATTATATGTATCCATGTCCAAATCACTGTATACAGGCCATGGGGTAAGTATAGTCAAACATGTACTGTATATAGCCTTAAAACAGTGTAATCTTGTTTTTAATCATCACAAAATTTATAATCTAAGTTATAAACTCTATCTTTTCAATTAATGAAAAAGTACATGGTATATTTTGTAGCATCAATATAATACATTCTCTCTCATTTTCAAATATCCAGACAAAGACAACTGTAATGAAACTCTACGCTTCAACGACAGTAAACACAGAAACTAACACCACTTACAAATGTTATCTCTGAAATAGTTAGAATGATTCCTGATTTCAAACTTGCAAAAATCTTCTTTTTTTTAAAATGTTTCCTTTAACCAGATCTCTGAAGGAATTTTAAAGAAAGATCTAGCCACAGTACTCTGAAAGTGCCTGGTATATGTAAGTGTTTTTTTTGTGGTGATTCCTGTCATTTTTTTCCCTGAACTCTCAGAAGAAAGCAGGAGAGATTTTACAAAGATATTATCACTTTATCAAACATTACATCGGAACATCTGCTGATTAGCATTTATATATTCAAATCCTACAAATATGTACTTTGAGAAATATCAATTTTATACCACTTTATCAAAAAAGACAAATAGCATATAATTTGTATCAGCCCCTGTAACCCAGCACCCCAAATAAAGTGTAGTTGTATCACACAATGACTTCTCCTTGCTGTCGCCATGGGAAACCAATGTTATACTAAAATGTTCAGGTTGCCAAGGCAATGCAAATGCTGCAAGTAAACTGTCAAATTTTACCTTCCCCAGCATGTAAACTTATCTGCAGTCCATGATCAAGAAAACGATAAAAATATTTTTGTCCATCATTTCAGTAATGACCATTTTATCTGTTCTTTAGCACTTTGAAGAACCTGCAAAAAATGAAAAGAAGATTAGGTGGCTATCAACAATAACAGTGTGCAGGAGTGAGATTAACTCCCACACAGGTACACAGTAAGATCCATGACAGAGAAAACTCTTATCTTGGGTAGGCATATAACAGAAGTTTAAAGTTTTTGTAAACTGATAAAAAACTTGTTTTTTTTTTGTTGAACGCTTAGAGAGAGCTGTATTTAGATACAGTATATGGGTGTTTTATGGGTATGATATGCTGTTGTCTGTTATACTATAATATTGAGTAACACTTAAAAACCAGGTTCTATTCAACATCAGTTTCAGTGACCAAATACAGCTACTCAAACAAATTTATTACATTTCTTGATAACACTGGATTTTATTCAGAAATAGGGATTTTTTTTTGACATATATGCTAACGAAATCTTTGAAATAGCATTCTGTTTTTCTATCATCAAGTTTTTCTCTGTTTCTTGTTGGAGCAACTTTGATCCTGCTGTACCAAACATATAAACACACAACAGACCTTTGCCCACAAAATCTAGGCTACAATAACATGCAATGCCACAACCACAGTGGACGAAGGGAGATAATCCTTAACTCCTGCTCCAGTACATAAGACAAAGACACCAAAAGGAGATTGGTGAATGTAATTTATTATTGAAAACACTACAAATATTTGCATATCTTAACATCACAGAAGCAATATGAACGTGTTTGAAGTTCCTGTATCTTCACCAGGACGATATGAGATCAGTATTACAAATAAGACACAACCAGAAAGCATAATATACCATGACCTAACATTAATCAGTCTACCGCACTAAAAAACCATTTGAATTAAGAACTGTTGTCCTATGACAGGAGCTAATACAATAAACAATCAATCAAACAAGGCTAAACTTTTAATAGAATTTCATAAACGGAAAACTCACTCATAACCCATTCACATAAACAATGTATTTGCCACTATTGCATGAACTTTGTTTTTTTAATAAGCCCAATCCCCCCCACTTCCTAAAACTATCCTGTTTTCTGATCAATTTCAAAATTGATTTGGTATTTTTAGGAACCAAGGCAAATCAAAACAAGAAATTTGAGAAATTTTATTCTCTTTTTTTCCCATTGATCTCAAAATGGAGCAGGCACCACTAGAAACCAAGGCAGACCTACATTGAAATCAGTCCACAAATTTAGGACAGGCTGATTCCAGTACATGTATTATATCCCACTTCAGTCCCCTACAAACCTAGATTATTCAGAATTATATGCAGACTTTTTTTTCCATTCCCACTTGAGTTTCGCAAGGCACTCCACCAGTTTTAGTTTTACCATATTTGTGATTTATTTTTTTCAATTCAGACAATAATAAATTAACCAAATGTACATAGGAAATAATGACCTGTATATCATTATAGTACAACTATATACCAAATTACAGTTCTATATATCTGTATCGGCTGAAGAGTAAATGAGCAGAAACAATATTATGATAGAATGACAGCCACAGGTAATACTGTATGCCCAGACCCAGAGTTTTCCCTGGGACCCTCAAATTTATGACTAACATAACATATGAAATAGAATAAAACTTAATTGATTTTGTGGGTCCTTTACCAATTTAAGGAGTCAAAATGAAGGATTTTGAAGGTCAGGGAAAAGTCTGCCGGTCGTAAAATGGTTTGGCTTTAAAAAATGTTCTTGTGTCGACATAATTATGAACATGTTTACAAGGTGATAAGCAGTTCTTTGATAGTATGTTATTTATCAGGCTAGTACAATAACCCAGATGAACATTACTGCAGATATTTAGGGACAAATGAAATGAATAAACAGTGGAATATGTGTTTATAAGCTAACACAAAACACCACATACATGTACAAATGCATGTATTTGTATGGGAAAGTGAAAGTAGACGCTATGACCCACTTAACCAGAAGACTTTCATTTTACTCACCTCCAGCTTTTTAGTGAGTTGCTTTAACACAAAAAAATCAAACCATGCACATATTAACAACACTTAAGTATAGGCAGCAGAACTTCAAACTTCTTTGAAATTTTCCTGTAAATTTTTTGTTAAAAAATGATAAAAAATGATATGTACACTTTGAAGGACCTTGATTGTGGGGTTTTTCAAATAATTTCAATTTGTTATATGCATGTTGCTATCTGCATGTTTCTCTCTAACCAATGAAAAGAATGTTAATCCATTTGTGTGATGTTATGACACATGATTGATATTTTGTGAACACATAATGCATATCTATAGTACACACAGGAACATCTTAATATTTTCTTAATCCTCTCACCATTTTAGACCGAAACACTCTTTCTAAAACACTTATTCCATTAACATATCTGTTTCAAACCTAGAGTCCAAAGCCTTGTTTAGCAGCCCAACCCATAGAATCTAATGAATCATGTCTTTAACATATTTGTCCTTTCAATATACCCATGTCCTAAGTATTGTAAAAAAATGAGTAAAAGCATTATTGTGATGTTTTAAGTAAATATAAGACGATTGTCTTGACAATGGCAAAAAGTCCTATCTTGGTCCAAATTTTCCTTTTTTATAACAAAATTAATGGAACTGATTTCATTTAATTGATAATGAAAATAACTTAAGTGATGAACAGAATCTAATACTCAGTCCATGTTATAATTTACAAAACTGACCTAATTATTTGATAAAATACTTGCTTAAAGGTGGATATCTTGTGACTGAACTTGTTTAATGATTTAATACATCAAAGTAAAATCCTTCATCATTGTTGTACACATAAATAAGAGGCTTAAATCTCCCCAGTAGATAGGTTTTATTTTTTAGTCCTGCGTTTCTTAGATTTTCTTTTTACCAGATCTATAGTACCATAAAAAATATGAATGGGTGATTGTGAAATTAAAGCCATCCACTAGTAATTCTTGTGTTAATTACTTTTTTGATGGAACTTACAATGGCCAAATGTGTTCCTACAGGAACAGAGGTTACTCTATACAATGTAAGGAAATTGCACCAGTTGTTGCCATACTTCAAAACCTTTCCCCAAAATCAATACACACTTATAATTGTAACATGTCATAATCAGTAAATGATTACACTGTACTTGTCCAGCATTATCCCTAAATATTCCAGATGAACACTGTTTGGAAATTCCTGAAATATCAGCAAGAGTTATGTCCCTTCAAGTACAGAAGATTTGGTTTTTTCTAAAATGATGCTGTGTACTGGTGGAGTTCCTAATTTCACTTGAGTGTCATGATAACTGAAAAAATTCTTTTTGTTGACAGCAATTTGGAACCTAGACATACCATTTGAGCTCATGTGCACATATTGCAAATGATGTGATCAAAGGACATCATAATAACATCATCATACATTGCATCTAACCTGCTCCATTTGAACATTATGATGTTTTATATTGTCTATCATAATCTATAATGGCATGCAAGTAAATCTACTCCATCCATAATTGGTGAGAAAAGCACTTGACTGTATCTACACTCCCCATCTCCTCCAAATCATATCTGTATTCTGATCACTGTTTCAGTTGTCCAAACACTTTATGTTGCTCATCTGAACACCGTAATAGTGTTTTTCTAGAAACAAAAGACCAACTAAGGCTTTGCACAACATATATATTACATGTAGGGGGAAAGCAAGTGCTACAAATAATCTGATAAGTAGCTGTATCTATAGTAGTAAGTTTTACCTGTGCCACGGTTTGTTCTCCCAGGGGTATATCATCTGTCCTGATTGCTACCTTCTGTACTATTGACATGGAGTCAGCATCTAAGATTATCCTGTCAGAAAGAAATAATAGATTTATAACCTCATTGTTCAGAAAATATTTCAAACATAAAACATTTGAAATTTCAAGGTGTCTGGCAATAAGCGCGGGGGGGGGACATATAAAATATGACTCAAAGGCTCATTGCCAGACTACAGAATAGCACTTGTCTGTAATTCTACTGAACTGCAAAAATTATGGATGGATTTATTACCAGAAATGGATCTACTGCCAGATAAATATGGTAAAAAACATTCATGAATATAAATCATCTCAATATTTTTGTGGTTGTATTAAGAAAAATTTAAGTAGATTTGTATATAGTAAAACTGTATTCGCTTCTTTTACAAGGGGACAAATATTTAAATAGAGTTGCTCATCAAGATAAATACAGTAACTGGAAAGTTATGCTTACCCGCCATCACAGATCTCATCAACAGCTAAATATACTGCATCCAAGTTCTCAAACAATGCCCTCTTCTCCACATTTTTACGAAGGATTTGGTTGACAGCATCATACAAGGCATTGAGAACACTTGCTAAAATCAGCTAAAATTATAAATCAGCAAATTATTATTTAAATCATATCATCACTATGCAAATAATAATATCTTTTGGATCAATCTTATATATCCAACTTTTTACTATTGTAATATACATATGACAGATGAGTCACCTTGCCATATTAAGCCAGAAAATAAAATAAAATATTACAATCATTTCATATTAAAGGTAGATAGGTATTTTTTCATACAGTTTACCCTTGTTATATCACCATCTTTGGTCCACACCTAATTTGGCCATACTCTGAGGTTAGCGATAGTATCGAAATTTGACAAATTACAATGATGTACAAGATAAAAAGATCTCTCATTTCATAAAAGGCAAAATACTAATGTACATCACTCATCTGCAGTTATATTTACAATACTGTCACACAAAACCAGACCATCTAATGTGCTTACAGCTGATGTGTTTTTGGCAGTCTTTTTGCACAAGATGTTTTCTACTTGGAGTCTCCATCATGAATAGCAAAGCCAAACTTTATTTTTACCTTCACTATTACTAGCCAAACACTGACATGCAGGTGTACAACACAATATGGGTACATAGCATGTACCTACAGGCATTGATCTGTTCAGTAAACAAAATCGGGGAAGCCCCATATATCTATATACAAAACATTAAGAGAATTCCACAACGCCCAGAAATAGTGATAAGATCAAGGGAAATATGCAGTGGTTTAAAACTTCTGTGTTTTAAAGCACTTGGCAAATGGCAGTATGCAAGGATGGTGAACTTATCTAGGGAATTGTAGTGAGGAAATTTGTTCTAAGGGTTTTAGTTGGCAATATGAGATGGTGGCAGTAGTAATGGGTGGTGAAAGGTAGAGGGAAAACTGTATATGTATATTTATAAAGTTTATTAATATTTATATAAGAAGGTGATCATGATCTAACCTTTTTGAAAACTACCCACAAATGTTAAGAGCTAATACAAAAAATTACATAGGAGCAGAATGGAAACACGTAACTTTTTTCTTCCTTATATGTAATAACTCATGATTAATGTCCTGCTTACCTCATTTTCTTGTGAGCTACCCACAACATAGAAAAATAGATCAACATTGCTCTTGTAAACACATGTAAGTCCTTCAAACATTATAATTTCCGCTGAAAAAAATAATCAAAATTAAAAGAAAAAGGAAAATTTTAAAAAGCTCTATCATTTGTCTTAATTACAAAATACATAATAATAGAAACCTCTTTTTAGGAGGCAAATAAAGTATTTTAACTCTAATTTCAAATAAACACTCCATTTAATGGTAAACTTGACCAGAAGAAATTCAGATTTCCATGTCTTTCTATAAACAATGTATATTCAAAATAATTAACACAAATTTTGATATCTTAAGGACAAATTAACTAATCAAATTGAATTTCAACTTACAATTAGCTCTGTGTGTTTTGTTGAATAAATTCTTCTCAAACTGTTTTTGTTCCTTTGCTGTAGAGAATTGGTCATCGTAATACTTAAAAAATAAAAAAGGCACAAAATATTAATTATTTATTAACACAGCTACCTTGTCATTCTCTGAATACACTTGGTACTGGCTAAATCATGTAATCATATGCCATAGAAATTGAATAATATTGATATGATGTAATAAACTTCCATATCATATGTATATTTATCATAGCATTATCGTATGCTGATAATAGAGAGAAAAAGGGGTTGAATCATGGTGGCAGTATTTTACACTTAAAGAATTTTAAACTTGTTTCAAGTTCATGTTTGCTTAATTTAATTTTAGCTCATAAAAGTCAATACAAAAATAAAAGCATTTCAGACTTCTGACAAAAATTTTAAACATGTAAAACAAAATTCCTTTAGATCACACAAAACTATTTTATCAAATGATCTCTGACCCTCTGGCATGATAGCAATATGATCAGACTGGTAGAATAAACATGGAAAGAGGAAAATATGTCAATTTTCTTCAACCAGTGGGCAAGACATATATCCAACAATATGTTCGATTTTTATACAGAACTGTAAAAAATGTAAAACTTACCTTAGCAAGCATACGGTTGCCATCATTATCTAGGATGGCCATCGCCTTCACTGTGTACAAAGAAGGTTCCTGTGGAAAAGAAGAAATTAACACATGTAAAGTCAAAGCAATTTTCAAATAAAAGGCTGTAATGACTACAAAGCAGTTTTTTATCAATATACTGTCCTGTCATTTTAATATCAGGACTACTATAATTAAGAACCAGCTGCACTGCTAACAAGATATCCCTGATTGAGGTATCTCAGTGTCACCTGCCATCTGCAGTCAGATGATTCCTTTATTTAGGGATATGTCATTAGACAAAACTTTTCCCCCAATTTGGGTCTAGAAAAAAATAAACTCCAGTGTAAAACATTAAGTAACTAGAAGTCATGGACTGGAAGTCAAAATGGAACACCTATATGCCACATTTTGGTAGTACTGGTTATATGCTCGAGATCAAAAACCTTCATTATAAATAACATAGCACTTAGATGATGTTACAAGGGAGATAAAATCTTCCTTTTCTTTTGACGTCAGTTTTGACTTTGACACATGTATGGTTGTGGTGAGACAGGTAAACATATACATGAACAGTTAAATTTGTCTCTAAACTGATGTCATAAAATTTCCTCATATAACATCATCACATACAACACCATCAGACCAGATTTGTAATGCAATGTACAAAACGGCATCTGTTAGATACAGATTGGTCACCTTGCTTCACTTCTACAAATCAAACTCTGCCTGAACTAACCAAATATTCATGCCCCATGTATGATCGGTTTGAAGAAGCTCCACTGACTCTAAATCAGAATTTTAGTCCGAGTACAAAAAATGTGTGAGGGGGGGGGATATGCCGGTTGGCACCGAATGTGCAATGTTTAATCACATAACCCTGTGTATCGGCATGTATAACAGTAATTCGTAAGTTAATACAAAAGTATCTTTGGCTGGTTTATATCAAGAGTATTTTTTCACAGTGTAAGAGTATACTGATTCCTTACCAGAATACCACCGTCCATGGTTGCAAGTTGACTTGACGTGGAAGTGCTCGTCAATGTTAATCAAGCGCACGCTTGGTGATCCCTCAAGCACAAACACTGAAACGACTAGGATTTAAAAGCATGAAATTTATGTTATTTTGCTTAAAATAGACTAAATTAAGCCAATAAGGCCACATAAATATAGATTTATTAATTATTTGCGTATCATTGTTTTGAATTTTGTATTCTTCGATTTTATTTACCGAGAAAAATATTCGCTGCGGAACTGCTCACGCCAAATTTGTCCAAGATGGCGGTCCAAAGAAAGAAAGACGGATCTCCTAATGTTAAATTTTACGAGGCCGTAGAAACAATAGCACAGTTCGATTCCGTCAGAACATGGCTTCATAAAAATTGCAAGAAGGTAGGTTTATCCCTTGATACATATCATGGAAACTGCTGTTGATTACATCGTCAATTCTCGATATGAAACTTTGCCGGCATCTCTTTGTTTCGAATTTTTGCAGTCAGTTGCTCTGTACTGTCAGTTATGACAATAATTAGTACTGTTGCGATATGTATTTAATGTTGGCCAAAAAATTTAATGCATTCTGGATGTATTTTACATGGTTAACTATTTGATATGTAATGTGTATCGCTACAATAATTCCATGTTTGAAGCAACGAACCGGAGATGTGGACGAGTTGTCTTGTCTTTCACGAGTCGTCCAACAACAACATTCGGTCCTCAACTACATTATTGTATTTTTCAGTACACGCAAGCAGACCCACCTACCAATAAAAGTTTGGCCAACCTTGTCATCCAGTTGCTACAGTTTCAAGAAGATGCTTTTGGAAAATCTGTCAGCAACTCCGCTCTCACAAAGTTACCTGTACGAGTTTATTTTATTTCGCTTTCTGATTTGAAAAGGAGGAGTAGATTTATCACATCTTAATGACATTTATTGGCATTGGATATTTTTTTCTGAACCTGACAGGCTTGTTTGTTAAATTGTTTTAGCAGATCAGTTGTCTTTAAGTGTTTTCATTTAAGCCATCCATAGTTAGATTTTATAGAAGTTCTAAATTTTGAAGAAGGATTTCTGCTTAGTTTCTGCACATGTGTTATCTTTAGGGCTTACTTGAGAGTGCTTCTTTGAAAAATGATGAAAAGGTTAGAGTAGGCATGAAATATTAAGGTAGGTCCAACCAATGAGGACAACTGGAAGTTACTTCAGTTCCAATTTTGATTTTATGAGAATGGAAGATGTCAGATAATTTATAAATTCAAAGTGTCAATATGTTTTAATAAATAAGAATTTTATGTCATTATTACTAGGAACATTTTTCCTTCTTTTTAATAAAATGCAGTCATACCAACTGAAGTGCTATGTTCATTTTGGAATAATTTTCTTTCCTTTTTTTTCAGATGAAATGTTTCTTAGATTTTAAAGCTGGTGGAGCTTTGTGCCATATCATTGCTGCAGTTTATAAGTTCAAAAGTGATCAAGGATGGTAAGTCTGATCTAGAATGGTACCTAGGGTGATGAAATACTGTTTGGCTGTTAAAATTATTTGTAACACAATACCTATAATCAATACTTGATATTATACATGGGTTTTCGACCAGAAAGACTTTCATACATGAAATAACGACGAATATGAAAATGTAAAAATTCAGATATTGGAATATTTTCAGACTTTTAGAGAAAATGATATCCATTGCAAAGTAAAAAAAAAAGAAGTCTCAACAACTGATATATGTAGGTTGTAGAGGTTTTCTGGAACAGCTGTAATAACACATGTTTATATCATATGTTCTCTTTTATTTAGGGTTTTCTCTTTCTTTTTTTTTTCTCTAACAGGAGAAGATTCGACTTTCAGTCACCATCACGAATGGACAGGAATGTTGAAATGTTCTTGCAGATTGAAAAGTCGCTTGTACAAAACAAGTGTTTGACTATGCCCTGTATATTCCTACAGCCCGACATTGACAAATCTCTAATGCCAAAATTAAGGGACATCATAAAACGTCATCAAGGCACACTGGCTGAGGATCCAGAGGATGCCACTCATATCATTCATTCTCTACCTACCAACAGTGATAAGGATGGTAAGGATTTCAGCAAATTTATCTTGTTTAGTGGGTACTGGTAGAGATCTTTCAGTCACTGCTGAATGCCAACAGTTTTGAGATATCTTTGCTTTAGGTGAGGATTTGTGAATGAATTACATCCAATTGTTTACCATGGAATCTGCATTGTGTTTTTATGAATATTACTTTATTTCTGGTTAAAGGATATTTTTCTGTCAATATTTTTGTTTGTTTCTTGTAATTGAACCTTGTAATTTTTCTTTGTCATTTTGTGAGCCAATATTTCCTCATTTCATGATTCATGTACATTATCCACAAATATCATTTACGAAAATTTACTTCATACTTTGATCTGATACAAATTGTATTGATTAATTTTGTTTTATGTGTAGAAGAGTGGATCCGTCCAGTGATGAAAAGAGACCGACATGCCCTCATCCACTGGTGGTATTTACCAGACAGGTCAGTGTCTAATATAAAGACTAAGATATTTATCACCTTTTCTTTAATCAGTTTGTCTGTTATTTTGGGACACTACTATCTTAACGACTGTGTCAGCATTAACTTATTTTTGGATTTTGTGTTTAAATATTCTAATGATGACAGAGAAGAACACAAAGTAATTTTTCAGTTTTCAAATTGTTAAAAAAATACAATTGTCTGAATGCACTTAATAGAATAAGATGGAAATGATGTAATACAATAACTCAGAATTAAATTTGAAATATAAATCAAAGTATAAGGTTTAACTATTTTCTGTAATTGTGGGTGGTAGTTTGTATGAAGCTGATGAAATATACCATATATACAAATGAGTATGAGATGAACAAAGAGCAATATAAGTATTTTTTAATGGAGAAAGCTGTAATCTCATCAACTAATATTAATTGATAGTTAACAGAGAGGTCAATTGTTCTGTAAGTTTGATTGCTAAATTGGTATGTCTCTGTTACAGTTATGACACATGGGCAATAGATGTCCATGTGGAGGATGACCCTCCAGAGAAGTCACATCATGGACCGTGGGAGGTAAAACTACTGATAAAAATCAAATGTAACACAGATTAAAGCTTAATAAATGTTTTCTACCAAAATCTTATCCATTTTTCTCAAAACGAAATTGATGCAATATAATTGGTTACTCTTAAACATAAGGTTTCAGTTTAATATCAATCTTATCATAAATGATATTATTTGTTCTATTGTTTTGTGAATAACGTGGATTATTTATAATGGTACAGGTAACAGCTAGATGGCTTTTGGATCTTGAGGAATACAACGAGTGGATGAATGAAGAGGATTATGCAGAGGAAGAGGTTGGCACACTTCAAATAAAACATCAATCAATTTTACCTCTGTTTAGTGTTAAGACTTTTTCAAGGATTAGGCTTATGATCAGAAAAATATGATGAAATGACTTTTCATCAGGTTAGAGGTATAGATAACTCAAATCAACACATTTCAGCTGACTAAAGTATTTACATACACTGTAAAGTGACACTGTAGCAGCTACAACAATTATGGTACATTATTTGAAAAAATACTGGACTGTCCGCTTGAGAAATTTAACTTTTTTGCCATTATTTAGTCATTGCTAAAAATTAAACACACAAAAATCCCTGAATGTTCTTTTAATATCTAATGTTAACACAATATGGGTTTATCCACTCTCTTTTCATGAGCTCTTCTCTTTGAGAAATTACCAAGAAGTTCCATCAGCTAATCAAGTGAAAAACTAGAGACAACCAATGATGATTTATATTTTTATTAGCATTTAAGCTAACACCCACGTACATTAAATTTTCTTTTCAGTTTGAAACGAAGAGGAGTAAGAAAACCAAGATAATTAAGATGACTGTAGAAGATGTAAGTGTAATAATTACACCAGACTGTCAATTGACTTTAGAGGAAGTTATCGTGATACCATGGTCATTGCTTACTGAAATACTTAAAAATTGGTCATCTTCTTGAAACGTCTTGTGGAAGCTAAGAAAAACAGGAATGGTCATCAACTAATTGTATAATGAGAATTAATCCTTTTTTTTTCAAAATTATTGTCTATGCATTTGCATGATTTCACCTGCAGAAGTTTCATCGTATGTGTATTTATGAAAATTATTCATTGAACTCGAACACTTTAGTGACTGTAAATTTAGACCATATATATAAAACACCACTTATGCACTGCTAAAAAGTGCTATGAACTAGACTTTCATAATATGGATTGCTATTATTCTTGTTGACATTCAGTTGCTTTTCTTAAATTTATGTAACAAAGAACTACAAATATTTTATGAAAAGACTGAATCAGACTTACATCAAGAGAGTCTCCTTAATTTAAACTTATTAGATATACTATTGGTCTTACAGTTGATTCCTAGTCAGGACAGTGACAGACGAGAAAAACGGGACAAAAAAACCAAGAGGAAACGTTCTCCCTCACCACCAGTTATAGAGAAGAAGAAACGCAAGAGGTTAGTTACTAAAGAAAATAAAAATGTTTTGATTTAATTGCTTGTAGCTTGAAAAGTTCCATGGGATATATATTTGTATATATTGTGTTACTTTTTCTGAATTTGTGCTTCCCAGAATTTTTCAGCAGAGTGATTTACAACAGAACTTAATGCTTTCCTAATTAGTTTCCAATCTTGTTATTTCAATGATAAAAAAAGAAATTTTATTGATAAGGAAAATATCAGGAATGATTAATAGAATACTGAAAAATGTGGTAAAAATTTTCAGTGGGCGAACTTCCACTGCCCCTGGGTCCACAAAAAAGAAAAACACAAGAGATGAAGATGATGAAGACTTAACCAAAGATATGGACAACCCATCACCCGAAACCAACATTCAAGAAGTTCAACTCTCCAAACAACGTAATCATTTACTATTCATAATATTTTTTTGTCTGACAGGGGTACTCTTGAATTAATTGATGATACAATATCATAAATTTGTGGCTGATAACATTACTCAGGTTTATACAAACTTTATTTCTGTAGCATTCTAGAGTTGAGGACAGTTTTATATTTCTCAAAGAAAAAAGAAGAAAAGAAAGAAAAAAACCAAGTGTTTTGAAGCCTGCCATAGATTTTGAATAATAGCACTAGCCAGAATAGAAAGAGAGGAAAAACTGAGTTTCAAGTTACTGAACTCTTAAATAAAATTTTAGTATGAGATGAAATGGTGAGTATGATGCCCTTGTGTGTTACAGCCAGCAGCTCACGCAGTACAAAAGACTCAGAAAACATGCCAATCAAAGGTGGTACTGTGATGGACCTTGATGAAGAGACCAATGACAAGGTAAGTACAGATAATTGACAGACCCTATCAAAATATCAAGGAAAAGCTGATAGATATTCTCGGATATTCTGATATAGATACAGTACTGGGAAAATTATGTTGTTTATGGTCAGGTCTTTGTGATTTGAAGTTAACTGAATGGAATATTATCACACAGCATTCAAACTCATAGAAATAAACTAAGGGCTGGTGACTTGGTTTGTATTTATAAAACAGTTCCCTGAGGGCGAGGGTAAGGTTGAGTCAGTTGAAACACAAGAGGAAGTACCAAAGGACAAGGAGGAGGAGGAAGACAATGTGACAGAACAGACCCACCACATCATTATCCCAAGCTACTCAGCCTGGTTTGATTACAACGGTATCCACTCCATCGAGAAACGTGCATTACCGGAGTTCTTCAATAGCAAAAATAAGTCAAAGACACCAGAAATGTAGGTCTTATCAATGAATTGATTTTCTTTGTAATATTTCCATGGGACAATAAAACTACCTCTAACTTAAAGTTAAGGGCCGGGCTTATTACAGGACAAAGAAATAGCTTTTCTGTATGATTTTATCAAACAGAAGTCTTTATGGACGTTAATTTATCCCCTCGTGGCGACCGCTAAGAGGTTGTTGCATTTCGTACATACATACGTACATATATTCGCTTTTTGTCATCACTCTAGAAACTTTATTTCTCATCCGATTTTGCTCAAACTTCACATATTGATTAAGTATCGTAAAACCTTTTGCAAGTTTAGTTTTAAAAACCTGTTTCTGCCACTGTTTATAGATACATGGCCTACAGGAACTTTATGATTGACACGTACCGTCTCAACCCCACTGAGTACCTGACCAGCACTGCATGTAGGAGAAATCTGGCTGGTGATGTGTGTGCAATAATGAGGTAGGACCATTTTGACATGGGAAGATGTAGAGTACATTTAATAGTAAATTTTGTTTATTGCAACAGGAAGTTATATCATGTGATGCTGTCTTCTGTAAAGAGTTATATTACACAAAGCTAGGGTATTCTGTATGTCTTTGATATTCCTAAATGATTTTGCGACTTATTACACACAATCTACATATTGGTACACACAGTCTACAATATATATTACATATTGGTAATTGTAGACTAAACTATTATAAAAGTTCAAACACAAAGTACAGTTCTGTTCATATTTCTCAAAGTCAGTTGAAGGTTACAAAGTTTTTGAGGCAATAAGGCAGTTGTGTAGTATGTCTTGATATTTTTTCAGTCAGACATTTTTCAAAACAATTGTTGAGAACTTGACAATCATTTCTATGCCAATAGCTGTGAAACCAATCACATTAAATGTATATTTCCTTACAGAGTGCATGCTTTCTTAGAACAATGGGGACTGCTAAATTATCAGGTGGACGCTGATAACAAACCATCAGCCATGGGACCTCCACCAACCTCTCATTTCCACATTATGGCTGACACACCATCAGGTCTAGCCCCAGCAAACCCACCGAAGATCAATCAGGTAATAATGATAGTGTTGTATAAATGATATATCCAATTCTCTCAAATAATTTAGATGTTGATATCCATGTGTACTCCAGTACTGATGAAAAGAAAATTAATCCTCCAAAAATATTCATTCAGAAAAATCCGAAGCTTTATTAAGATCAAAGCACAGCTGATAGAGCCCTTCAATTTTGTACATAGCACAACAACATAAAAAGAATTCTGATCAACTGTTTTGACTGTTTATTGTTTACTGAGCTTTTTTATATGTCCCCACCAGCCATCAGCAGCCAAACAGATAGTCAGTTTTGATGGCGATAAGGACAAGGAACGAGAAGGGGATGACAAGAAGGAGCTATCAAACTTTAGTCTTAGGATGGACATTTATGCTAAAAAGGCACTGAAGGTAAACTTTCAAATGGATGAAATTTTGAGGGCTTGTTGAGAGATTTGGAAGTTAAGAATTATATCAGATAAAGTAGGTTGATCCACAGTATTTTGAGATTTTTATGGCAAGAAAAAATGAAAATTGAAAAATGCCATGATCATAATTGTCAACAACGATATATTATAGGACAAGGGTGCTGCCACTCGTTCCCGTGAGTGGACAGATCAGGAGACCCTCCTGTTACTCGAGGCCCTCGAGATGTATAAGGATGACTGGAACAAGGTCTCGGAACATGTAGGTAGTCGGACGCAGGACGAGTGTATCCTACACTTTCTCAGGCTTCCGATTGAGGATCCTTTCCTGGAAGAGGACTTTGGCCATCTGGGTATGTTTTTCTCTATGATGTGTTGTATGATGGACATTCATCTTTTATTTAAAGTTCCGGGAATTCAGGATCCCCATCAAATAAGCACTGAAATGAGTGCCTCATAGAAATAAAAACAAAATAGATATTGCAAAAGTTAACTGAAATTTTGACTCACAATTTCAGCCCCATTGACTTTTCGGAAATGTGAAAATCAAACTAAGCTAATTTCAATTGAAAAAGAAAGCATCCTAACATTAGTATAGGACTTATTTCATTGTTATGGTAAAAAAATTCAAACTGTTGGTTTTAACAGGATATTGTCTTCTTGGGTGGGTTTTACCTGAATACTTAAAGACAACTGGCCTATTTAAATAAAGGGATCTTTCTAAAAAATTGTGTGTATATTTATGCTGTAACTTTTGATTTTTTGTCGTTACAGGACCTTTGGCATTCCAGCCCATACCCTTTTCCCAAAGTGGTAACCCTATCATGTCTACTGTGGCTTTTATTGCGTCTGTGGTAGACCCACGTGTGGCCAGTGCTGCGGCTAAGGCTGCCCTAGGTAAGTACAGATCCTTTGTCTAGTGTTATCTCCTCTTGCGTTATTGAAGCAAAGTGTACATAATTGCATGTGTTTTGTTACACTCCTTATTGACTAAGTAGCTGTGTCTATAATTTGGAGACATGATTTGATGGTTATGGTGAAATTTGTCTAACTTAAGCCAAACTGTGATATAAAGTTTTTGAAATTTAGTCATATTTTGAATTAAAAAAAAGGTATTATTCACTCGGTAGATTCATTTTCCCAGAGATTATTAACATAATTTTCAAGATTGCAATTTCTGTTATGGACTGCCTATTGACATTATTAAAGGACTATTTCTGATGTTTGAAAGCTGTGATAATACACACTAGATATGCTTATTTGGTTGTTGATATCATCTTGTGTATAACATATTCACATCTTGCGAACAGAGGAGTTTGCTAAAATGAAGGATGAAGTCCCCCCTGCTCTAACACATGCCCATGTTAAGATGGTGGAAGAGGCAGCGAAGGAGGGTAAGGCTGTGGATGCTGTTTTTGGTCTGGAGAAGAGTGGCATTGCTGGTACTGTTGCTGAGAAAGAGGAGTCTAAGGAAGGTGAGTGACACATGTCATCCATCCTGGTTCATTGACAACTTTTACTGTGATAGGCTTCAAGCAGTTTATAGGTGGTCCAATGACTGATAGATTATGACAAACATCTATATTAAGTGTGTTATATCATCGTTAAGTTTCCCAATTGTCTCTTTTTTTTTACAGTCAAACCAGTTCAACTTCTTTTTTACACAAAACACATTCTTTCAGCAGACAAGTTTAGATCCTACAAACATATTTTACTATATCCTTTTAAATAGTGAATACCTTATTAGCATGGACACCAGACAATGTTCTTGCAGGCAATAAATAAGTTTTGTCTTTTAAATGGAGGGCACATAAAGGATTTTGTTTATTGCAGTACATGTTTTCTCCTATAATCTGGGTCCTGTGCCTGATGCAGTGTATTCTGGGTTATTTATCACAACAACAAGTCGAGTTCAGTGAACTTTCTTTCAAGAAAGCTGAGAAACAAATAGGTCCATGCTGACATGGTTGTGTCCTTGTACAAGACACTTTACCCTGATTGTTCTTGATGACATGCAACAGTCCTCCTGTTTAATGAGTTCTGTAGCTGCTAGATGCAATAAGGAGCCCTAACCTTAAATTGTCCCATGTTGATAAACCAAGCAATCATCTTTCAGACATATTTAGAGAAATATTTTGATTGCATCAGTTGATTTGTGTTTTATTTCAATCCTTCATATTTCAGAATCAGATGAGAAAAAAGAATCTGAGGACAAAGAAAAAGAAGAAGATTCAAAGTCTGAAGGGAAGAAAGAGGATGGAAAGGAAGATGAAGAAGAAAAGGACAAAGAAAAGGTTATTTTTTGTCATTTTCTCTTATTTCACAGTGATCGTTTTTTGTTTTTTCTCAGAACAGTAAATTTTTTATTCTTTATTTCTGATGAATAACAAAGGATACTAATCTTCATAAAGTTTTGATGTTTTAACTTATCTCTGATACTATTCTTTAGATATGAAAAGAAAATTCTGATATATAAAAGCAAAATTCAACTTTCCATTGTAGTAGTCTATGTGATATTGTACAAAATCGTAAATCCTTGGAAGTTTTCAATACTCCCAGTTTGCATCAGCAAAGGTAATTTTTTTGTCCAAATTGTCTGTATTTGTCACTGTAATTATGTTGTACCAGAAGTTTTATATATAGTGCTGTCACACAGGAATACTTTCTATAAAAGAAACTTTTTGTGATTAGAGTCATGACAATTAAACATTTTACCTTCAGACTGAGGAAGCCATGGAAACAGATGAGACAGAGAAAAAAGAGGATAAGGTAGAGAAAGACGACAAGGCAAAAGACAAGGAAGCAACAAAAGAATCAGAATCCGAGGAAAAGAAAGATGAGGTGTGTTATTGGTCAATACAAATTTTTAGATTCTTTAGAACTGAGGGGAAAATTTCTAAAGCAAAAATTCAGTAATGAAAACATGATCAATGAAAATATATTTCTTATAGAAAGGGTTTTTTTTGTAGAAAAAGATAGATGAGGAGAAGGAAAAGACAGGTGATGAGGAGAAGATGGAGACAAAGGAGAATGAGGAGGAAAAATCAAAGGAAGGCACAGATGAAAAGAAAGAGGACGAAACAAAAGTGGAGATGTCGAAGAGGAAAGCTGATGGCAATGTGGCTACAGCCGCAGCATCTGCACTGGCATCAGCTGCTGTCAAGGCTAAGGTATATAGTCTGGTGGTAAAGTGGCCATGTATGTTAAGTGGACATTAAGATGAAGTTTGAGATAATGCAACATGCATATTTTTTTTTATTCAATTTTAAACAAAGTAAAGGCATGTCTGTCGAAGTAGGCTGTCAAACATATAATTTGAATTCCAATTTATAAAGTTGTCATTTGGCATGATGTCATATTCTAAGATTTATTGTTGATTAACTTTGCCTCACATCCTCTAATGGCTGCTGCCACAGGCACTATACTGTTTGTAAATAGGTTAATTGATGAGGATTAACTTAGAAAAACAACATCTCTTTTACAAAAACATATGGGATTATTTTGAATTTATGAAGGTTCCTATAATTGAAACTCATTACTGATAAAGATTTTGATAATGCTAATATGACCTTAAATGATTAAGTGTTTTCTGTTAAGATAATCATTAAATTTTTTTCTTAAAGTAAAATGCTTCTGTGACAGTAAAAGTTAATAAAATTGTTTTAAGTGTCTGCATGGCAATTACGTTTAACGTTATTTTATTTCAGCACTTAGCAGCAGTGGAAGAGCGTAAGATCAAATCTCTGGTAGCTCTGCTAGTGGAGACACAAATGAAGAAGCTGGAAATCAAGCTTCGTCATTTTGAGGAATTAGAGACCATCATGGACAGAGAAAGGGATGCAGTAAGTGACTTCATTCTCATGTTCCTGGCTTTCTTCAACATAAAAATCTTACTGTGGAGAATATATACTAGCTATAATAAATTAATGAGCTAGCCACTCTGTGCTGAAAAAAAATCATCTATTTAATGTTTAAATAGCTGTAGTGCTGTCGTATCTCAGACTGTTTTTTTACATCCCAATTATCTAACTTTTTATTGGCATTACCATGAAGGCTATATTTATGATAAAACATCTGAGAGGGTTGTCAGAGTAGGTCTGAGGATAAAAATATCTGAAAACCTTGTGCTGATTCTCATTTACAACAGTTCTTACTTCTCAGATGTAAAATGAGGACTATCTTGATATTGCTATGAGATATGATCTGGTGTTTTCAGCCACTATGCTGACAGCTCTGATCTAATGTCTCTCTCATGGATCATTCTCATCTGTTACCTGTTTTAGAATTTAAACAATATTTTTAAGTTACTGACATTACCATATAAAGAAGATAATGTCATCTGATGTCCAATGAAAGGTGATAACTAAACATATGAACTGTATTGTGTTGTAGCTGGAGTTCCAGCGTCAGCAGTTGTTACAGGAAAGACAAATGTTCCATAATGAACAAATTCGCGCAGCTGAACATCGAGCCCGACAGATCGCCATGCAGCAGCTTGTGTCAGAGCAAAAGCAGCAATCTGCACAACAGGCTGGAGAACAAGGTATGACTTCAAGAGTACTAAAACCTTCTGTAAAGAGTTCTTGTTTAGATGATTATATAGTGATATATTTATTGACTAAAATCTGCTTCAAAATGTTGTTGACATAGACATCAGATAAATACAACACACATTTATTTTAGGATACTTAAAAAACCAACAAAATCTGAAGGTAGAAACATTTTCATATTTTGAAAACCATTTAATGTAAATTGTTCCTGAAATTTTTCATGACAATTTAAATGGAAGTAAACAGTTGGATGTTTTTCTATTTGTATTTATGTATCTCTGAGCCTTTGACAATGACTGATCTGTGTCCGTAGTTTAATGAAGTATCATTTTTTAAACTTCATTACAATCTTTTATTTTCAAAAAGTTTGACAGTTTGTTAATTATGTCAGCATGATTATTAATGTCATTTGTTTATATCTATCCAATCTGATTGATCAGGAGGCCCAGCAGGTTCTGGGGCAGCACCAGTCTCCACGCCGTCCCTGGCTGCAGCTGTAGGACAGAGTTATCCAATGACTGGCTCCCCAATGGCACCACAGGGACCACAGGCTCATCAGCCTGCTCAAGGCTCCCCCGCACCTTCATTCCCTGCACCATCACAGAGCCAAAGTCCACAACCTCCTCCACAGACCCTGACGCAGGGACTGCCCCCACAAAGCATGCACCTGCCTGCTACCCCAACAAAACCAAGCAGTGTCGAATCTCCAGGTATGTTATACTGTGTACTGTGAAATGTCATGTTTTCTTTGGACTTATTTAACAGTATGTGTTTTGGCAGATATTCTATATAAACTTTGTGAAGTGGGTTCCATAAGGTCAAGAGAATAATGTAATTATTGTCATTCCCCTGTCACGTTGTGGTCCCAATTATTCAGGATTAATGTCCTCAAACTGGCAATTTTGTTTCCATGGGATTTCAGTCAAAGTTGATGATATCAATGTCAAGTATGAGAAGAAAATGAAATCATTTTTCAGAATACCAAGTTCAAAGGTTACCTTTGCAATTTCAAATTCTCAAAAAACATAAGTGCAGCAGCTAATTACCTGTTACGATTTTATGCACAACATCAGAAAGGTTTGATGTCCCAGAGGAATGTATTATTTGTCAGCCTCAAAGAAGAAATGCCATGAAATAAAACCAAAGTTCTGAAAAAGTTGCAAAGAAAAATCACCACAATTGATTTATTGATATTTTTCTTTCAGCACCATCTACACAAAGTGATTCAGAGCCAATGGTAACTGACTCTCCTTCTCCTGCCATACCAAAACCATGACCACCAACCATGGACTTAATATTGTGACTGTATGTGAAGTGAAGGTGCTCTGGTGTAGGAATGTGTTCAGTAAACGTTTACCAACAGGAAGATATTTAAGATCTGATTCATTGATCTTGTTTAAGACATGTTGTGCATGGCAGCTGGAGAGAATGTGTGGAGATGCGAGACCAATGACAGTTTTTGACTGTTAAGTATAAATGTATTTTGAACAGAGGCATTTCTTTCTGTCATTGACAGTGGTGACAAATTTTAGTCATTACCTGACAAGTCATGAAAATTCATCATAGTTCAGTTTCTTTTGTCAATCTGAATATCATCACATATACAACTCGCCACACAATATTAAATCTTTGGCAGCCATAAACAGTCTGGTGGGATTGGGTTTCTCCATTCTACTGTAGGACCATGATCATGTTTTCTTTGATAATGAATCTGTTTCATTAGACAAAGAGAAATATTTTATTAAATTATTAAGTGTTACATAGATAAACATGTTGGAAATAAAATGTAAAAGTTTGATCAGGTTTGGTTGTATATAAAAGTGTTTAAAAGCATTTTGGCATTTTATTTTTCTACTGGTCACATGTTTATCAAGACAGATTTTCATACATAATTATGATAGTCTTAATGTTGCTTTGTAGTTGGGGATATAGAAATAGTGCAATTTTACCCAGTTAAGGAGGGATCAACATACACGATGTAAAATGTACTGCCAACTGTTGTTCATCACAGTCAGTAAAGTTTGACAAGTTAGATCAAAGATGTATGCGAATGAAATACTGTTCATTTAGTAGTCTGAAGCTGTTTACTGTTGAGGCTTGGAAAATACTTTTAAAAAGTCTTGTGTTGTAAACAGTCGCAGATCTGCTAAGATTCAGTCACAGATCCGATAAAGTTCATCTCCAAATTATGGTAGACTGGTCATTCTAAATAAATCAAAAGACCCACAGTTGTTATATCAGGCAGATCCAAAAGTAACTAAAACATTCTTCATCAGTTTTCATGGTCATTGTAATGTCAGTATTTGTTGATGATCGTGCCATACACGGCATTGAGATTTTTTTATATGTCTGTACATCCTATTATCATTAGTGAATGTTTCGTCATATGTAAAATAAATGTATCAGTAACTGTTCAGTTGTTATGGTTTGTTTTTAGTTTTATCTCACTGGGTACAAGTAACAACGAAGCCAATGCTGTTTCTCCAGCATCTCTATCCCACAACAATTTTTTTTTTAAATGGTTAGTCGATGTTAAGTATACATCCCAGACATTCGTCCTACTTTGTATATATCATTATAAGCACAAGATTACAGTGATTCAATACTGAATACTGTTGTATATTTTAGCCCACTATCACGAGATGATGACCCTCTGGGATCTCTTGTTCATGTTTTGGACTTATTTTTTATCACACCATGATGTTTTGAATGGCTTTGACTTCAACGACCCACACCCTTTTTAGATACAATAATCAAGCATTTGGCTGCTGTTAATAATCTTGTCAATCAAGGATTACATATATGTCATCAAGGATAGTTCTTCATCAGATTTCACTATGTGTACCTCGATTCAGACATTTTGTTACTGTTAGTTGTGGTTGGGAAACACTTTCTAAAATTTAACAAAACTTCATTTGATGTAATAAATGATTAGGAACAAGTAAGAGAGATCATGAGAATTATTCTTCTATCGGTTGTGAAGACAACACAAACAAGACATAATAATAAATATTTTATTGAAAATAAGTAGTTAATGTAATGGATATTACAAAGGTGAGTTACAAATCTACAAGAGCTATGCCAAGATGGTAGAGTCCTTGATGCAGCCACAACAAAATAGTTATACCTAAACACCAACAAGGACTTGATGAAAATGATACATAGCAGTTGCTTTACTTTGATATTTTACACTCAGGACTTAAACATTTAAACTCCAGATTTTATGTTTGTATGATCACCTTACAATTCCAAGTAGATTTTCTATACAAATTACTGTTGATGAAGATTTTATTAAATATAATGAACCTTTAAGATAAAGTTATATAGCAAGACCACATAGGATACAGAACAGACAAAATCTGATATCACTGTTTCCAGTCTCTTCCAGATGTCTATATACATCACAATTACACCAATCGCTCATGTTTTTGTGAGATCCAGTAAAAAAACAAAAAAACCAAAAATACAAGGAAAGGTAAGTAGGTTTTTTTTATTTCAAAATGTTTAAAAAGTTTTTACAATGTGTTGATGGAGCAGAAATTCTGTCTTTACCACTACTGTCAACAAAGAAAGTTTCGGCAGTACCTATTTTCATATTTCTTTCAACTGCATGAATCAAAACAAATGCTTCACATTTCTCAAAATTCGAAAAAGATCAGTTCCAATGATATTCCTTACACAATAAGAAATAACTTGTCAAATGGGGATGATAATCATAATACATGTATTTGTTAATAGAACTTTACAATATTTTCAAAACAACATTGTTCCAATATTTATACAATGAATGTATGGTATAGACCAAGCATACACTATTTATAAAGCAAATTATTTCAACAAAGAATATTTACAAAAAGACTTGATCTTGGAAAATTTGTCCATGAAAGTAGTTTTTCTTTTTACATAACACAGTAATTGTAACCATGAATTAATTTCACTGATTTTGGAACAGGTCACATCAACCATTTAAAGTTTATTTTTCAACAATGACAGCAGATTGGAAAATCAACATTATTTTCCATTTATGATTTCTTTTATTACTTTACAACCTATAAAAATGTTTACCAAAAAAGTTGATAATGTATAAACTGAATTTTCACAAAGAAACACATAAATTTTTGACATTATGCATAAATACCACAAAAATGAATCTAAGATTCATATTACCTTTTACTGCCATAGAAAATGTGTCAAGTAGATTGCAATCCAAGATTTGATCTGATGAAATCATATTGCACCTGTAGCTTCTCGTACATAGTTATGTATACAATCCATCAATTTCAAGATAGAAAATTTCTGAGAGGAAAAAAAACCATATCTATCTACCGTAATATTGAGTATTTGACATTATGTTTTAACAAGTATGGAACCATGTAAATATATATAGATATTTCAAGTATACAAATAAAAATCATATATAATTGATATATGTATAAAAAAATATGAATTATCTCCCTTATATCTGGAATGTCTTAAGTACGCCAGTATCACTATTATGTGCATCAGAAACTTATGATTCGCTTTTCAGAACGAGTATTGATTTGATAATCTATTTACACTATAGGACATCTACAGGACCCTATCTAAGTTGGTTTAATTAGCACTCAATTCTGGTAACAAATTACAAAACAATGGAGCATACCATATTTGTGTTGCATTAATCCTTGGTGGGGGGGGGGGGGGCACCACATAATCTGCTGAGCCAAACTAATAGTGTGGGCTTACAAGAGGACAACTGAACAGTATTTGTCATCATTTCAACTTTAATGCAATAGATATGGGTGGGTTTATCACCAGATATGGGCCCATTGCTTGATAAATACAGCTATTGTATGTATAACAGAATACAGACATATTGCTTAACAGTAGCTACAGTAAGCCTATATATATATATGGGGATAACATTCTGCTGCATATAAATATATACCTGAAGTTTTACACATACATGATAGTCTTTAAAGTTTTGATATTGTAACATGCACAGTGTTATATTAATTTCATTTCATCAGTGATCATAGTCAGCCTGTCCACAATATTAAGGAAAAGCATTAAGGCACTACCACATCAGTTATCGCGAGAAAAAAAGAAATATCTATTCATTTCTTTTCTTTTTTATTTAACTGCATAGCAACACCAGATTTTTATTCTAGCTTGGAGTAACTGTATCCATCAAAGTACAATTTTTTAATTTTGACACTTTGTATTTTTAAATCCCTGACCGCTTCATTTGAGAATTTTGTCTCTGGCATCAATTTATTGCTTAACATTGTCATTCCATTTCTCTACTAAAACTAAACATTTTAAAGGCTCACAGAAATAAACACCGATTCTGTGATATCAGTAATAAGGTATTATAACCTAACCACACCCTTTAACTTCAGTAGTAGTTTCCAGTCAAATCTCTCCGTTTAAGATCATATGTAAAACAAGAGAGTGTAAGACAGGGTTATATCAATAAGGACTAACAGAATGTTCTTTTAATCAATGATCTGGTCTTATGGTCTTGTACATATTATGCTACATAACACATATTCTACAGATCAGGTAAAACAAATCTTTTGACTCGATTTGCACCCAATGTGGAGGCATACTATTTCAAAATTATATAAAATGGCAAGACTACATTATATAACATCCAACAATTAACTATACGTAACTGTTTCATATTAAAACTGGAATTGTTTCATACCAATTATGCTGGAAGACTTGAAATAACAAAGGCACCAGTTAAATGGACAACCTATCTCTTGTAAGAAGTAGGATGTCAGCTTTATTAGGACTTCACAAAATGGAATGTTGTCAACTTGGACAAAATTAGGATACCCTACAGAACCTGGAATGATCACTGCATCATTCAGTAATGAAATTGTCACTCAGAAAGGAAAGTGTCTCGGTAACCCAAGTCACCAAGCCTAATGTTTACTGGAAATGAAAGGTAGGGAGTTGTGAGAAAGATTCTCTTCTACCAATGGCTGACCTACATCATATAGCTGAAGGTTGTGTCACAGTTTTGTGTAGGTCTATCAAGAACCGTCGTGTTAGTGTTATAATCAGAAGCTAAAAATTAACTTCATTAAGAACAAAAACGAAGAACATTATTCTAGATCATATACCCCGATGTAACGCTGGTGAAGGTGAGGAAGAACATTATTCTAGACCACATACCGCGATGTAACGCTGGTGAAGGTGAGGAAGAACATTATTCTAGATCACATACCCCGATGTAACGCTGGTGAAGGTGAGGAAGAACATTATTCTAGATCACATACCCCGATGTAACGCTGGTGAAGGTGAGGAAGAACATTATTCTAGATCACATACCCCGATGTAACGCTGGTGAAGGTGAGGAAGAACATTATTCTAGATCACATACCCCGATGTAACGCTGGTGAAGGTGAGGAAGAACATTATTCTAGATCACATACCCCGATGTAACGCTGGTGAAGGTGAGGAAGAACATTATTCTAGACCACATACCCCGATGTAATGCTGGTGAAGGTGAGGAAGAACATTATTCTAGACCACATACCCCGATGTAATGCTGGTGAAGGTGAGGAAGAACATTATTCTAGATCACATACCCCGATGTAACTATTCTAGACCACATACCCCGATGTAATGCTGGTGAAGGTGAGGAAGAACATTATTCTAGACCACATACCCCGATGTAACGCTGGTGAAGGTGAGGAAGAACATTATTCTAGATCACATACCCCGATGTAACGCTGGTGAAGGTGAGGAAGAACATTATTCTAGATCACATACTCCGATGTAACGCTGGTGAAGGTGAGGAAGAACATTATTCTATATCACATACCCCGATGTAACGCTGGTGAAGGTGAGGAAGAACATTATTCTAGACCACATACCCCGATGTAACGCTGGTGAAGGTGAGGAAGAACATTATTCTATATCACATACCCCGATGTAACGGTGGTGAAGGTGAGGAAGAACATTATTCTATATCACATACCCCGATGTAACGCTGGTGAAGGTGAGGAAGAACATTATTCTAGATCACATACCCCGATGTAACGCTGGTGAAGGTGAGGAAGAACATTATTCTAGATCACATACCCCGATGTAACGCTGGTGAAGGTGAGGAAGAACATTATTCTAGATCACATACCCCGATGTAACGCTGCTGAAGGTGTGGAAGAACATTATTCTAGATCACATACCCCGATGTAACGCTGGTGAAGGTGAGGATTCATTCAAGTCTATCAACAAAACAGGTAAAATGAAAACATAATGAAACTTGTTTACATTATAAATGTAAAATGAAAGTAAATTTATTAAAATTAAAAAAAAAAAAAAAAAACAGTATGGTATACATGTAGTGTGATTCAGTATATATCATAAAACACCAATACATTTTGTATCATGAAGTTTCAATTTTTAAAAAATGAAATGACATATATTTACATTAACATACAATTTCATAAATTATGATAGCAGAAGAACCAATTGACCTACATACGGTTTTTCGGTAATAGTACATGTGACCTGAAGGGTGAAACATTCCAAAAGGAACTTGGAATATCATCTTTGACAAAGAAAGCAAAGGACACTTCTTTTGTCTCAAGGAACAGATCTAATGATATCATGTTTGAAATCTAATAAATTGCAAATTTGTTTAACCCACCCTAAGTTTAAAATCCAGTTTAGTCCATATTTGCAATTATTTTATTTCAAATTATATAATGTCAAGTTTAACACAAAAGATTTATCTACCAACAGTACAGTATTTAGATGATCTATCTATACATACAAAACTACATTGCACAAATATTCTCACCTTTGATCAAATACCTCGGTGGCTAGTCTAGAATTACCTTAGTATGAGGAGTAAATCTCTAATGTTTAAGCTTGTCAGCATCCTAACCCCCTGCATCTCCATCTCCACCCCTCAACTGCTGTAAATTCTTTACATCCCCATCCCATAATTGCGGTATATTTTCTATCTCCCCCTGTAGTTCATTTCCTGTCTTCATATTTAACTAGTGTAAGAATCATCTACTCTTGAAGGCTCATAGTTTTACAGCTCTGAGTAAAAAGGCACACAGTCTAGAACTTGACGCTTGTTGAGTGAGCTCTAAGTAAACTCTGCACATAACTAATATAGTGTCACCTTGAATACACATTTCAGTGTGGATCTAATGTCACCTATGTAGTATTACACTGAATATAGTCCTATGTGCCCCTGGTCCATTTCAACCCCATTCCAGGACCTAAAAGCCCATGGAGACTGATTTCACTCTTTTCCAGGACCTCTGGGTCTATGGGGACAGTCTTCACTCCGCCCTAGGACCTCCTAATCCATCGAGACCATCTTAACTCTATCCCAGGACCTCAGAGTCCATGGAGACCATCTTAATTATTTGTCTATAGACCTGCATGGATCAACTTATACAAATTATCAATATTGTGGCACAGTTCAGTTGTTTGAATCAATGGATCGATCTCAATGAATCTCTAAATTTCCATCAACATTATCTAAACAAAAAAACTATCAGAACAAAAAAAATCAGCAAAATATTGTCATAACAGTAATATTTTGCCTACAGGTGTTTTTTGTTTGTTTTTTTAAAACAAAATATGATTTTGCAATGCATACAGTGAAATCTGTGTTATCTGACTCTTGATTACATAGAAACCAAACAAGATTCATGTATTCCATCCTCCAGTCTAATCTATCCAAAAGATTGCATCATACATAGCGTGTCTAATTTCAGACAGATTCACTGTATTTATACATTAATCAGACTTCATGAACACAATTGCCTTGATTTATAGATACAGTACCCTTATCTGTGAGTATTTTAATTTTGGGTCACCACAAGCGAAAGCATAACCATGATAAAACCATAGCCTGTAATTAACCATGGTTATTTGGCTCTACTATACACATAATTTGACCTGTGTTATCTTGCTGATCAAAAATACCCTGTGTTTCATCCCTGTAATATTTAGTACGGCATTGATACTTAATAAACTATACTTAATTAATAATTTCATTACAGCACTGGTTTAGATATTTAAGCACCACTGTGGTAATTCAAAGCCTAATGATATACGAAGGAACTTTTTAGAAGTCGGATATCAGTACCAAATCAGGCACAATAGATTTGTACTAGGAAATACTAGACATGATGTTGATGTAGGAATTTGTAGAACAGTTCTGAACACAGAACGGTATATATTTAATTCAATGAAAAGAGAGCATTTTGCTTTATTTTGCATATTTCTGTCTCAAGTCAGTAACATACTTGCGACATCAATTTGAACATCTTTCGTGAATGTATGACAGGAACAAACACTGATCACTCTAATCATAGATTTTCTCTCTTATCAAATATGCCAATGTTGAACACAAAATAGTTTTGACTCAGTATAGCACATGATTTAATCCAAGGCAGATAATCCTTCTGATATCTTCAACCTTATATCTTCATTCTTTCCCCCGATTTGGGAGATCTCAAACCATGACACTTTCTCCTGAAATTGACTTCAGTTGACTGGCCAGTTAGAACCTTTGCAGTGAGTAGAGTTTCAGTGAAAGTGAATCAATTTTCACGTTTTGTGAAGTTTTCCGGGAAGACACCCATTTCACCTGTAACCTTTTTCTTCCCCATCAACCACCCATCATCCTGCAGGAAAACAACACATTCAGAGCAATGACAATGCAATTTTCATAATTATATATAAAAATACTGTATAACAGGTTATTTTTTCAATACTAACTGTTAAATTATGATAGTTACCGGTAAATTACAACACTAACTGTAAATAATAACACTAATCGTAAATAACAATCGTAAATAACAACACTAATCGTAAATAACAATCATAAATAACAACACTAATCGTAAATAACAATCGTAAATAACAACACTAATCGTAAATAACAATCGTAAATAACAACACTAATCGTAAATAACAATCGTAAATAACAACACTAATCGTAAATAAAAACACTAATCATAAATAACAACACTAACTGGTAAATTACAACATCATTCGAAAGCATTCGAGAAAAATATAATCAGTCACTCCTGTTAGTTGTAGACAGAGGAAAAATGTCAATCCTCAAGTACTGCCCATTCTCGGACCAGATCTACTCACCAATTCCTCAGGGCCATTGTATTCCATCACATATATTAGATCACCCTTCTCAAAGCTGAGTTCATCATCATCCTCTCTCGTGTAGGAATGAGTCGTCACAACCTATCAACAAAATATAATTCTTACAGTAAGGGTGTCTATTTATGCAACAAAAGCTACCACCATAGTATTGCAACAGTAAAATTACTAATGTGATATTATTACGTGGTCCAGTGACTATTGTGATAAAACAATAGAATTTTACATTAGCTATAGGTTTTTCTAACACAGAAAAAAAGTCACTTACCAATTAAATGTATTAGAATGCTCAATTTAGCAAATGTTAAGGTTGAGAAATTTATTTACGATTTTTTATACAATCCAGTATGTTGCACTGTAATATTTTGTACACCTTGTTTATATCATTTATCTCCTACATAAACATGCTATTCTTTGATATCTCTAGTGAAACTCCTACACAGCTGGACTCCAAGACTGTACAATTCTTTCTTATAGAAGCCTTAGTTTTACAATAAATTCACAATTGGTTTCTTCTTTATTTTAGACCATTCTCTTCTTGTTAAAGCTGAATAATTAATTCAACAATGACACAATTGTTTGATTTTAACAGAAACTTGATACACTTCAGACATTGTAAGTCTTGTTAAGACATATATATATACTTGTCTTAATAAAGGTAGGATCACATACAGCTATTTACAGAATGAAGGTGTCACAAACTGAGATATTCAGCAATAATTCAGTGTAAAATCTTGCTTTTAAGCGACACTTTTGTTTAGTTGAAAAAAACTATCATTAACAACTGTTGAATGAATTATTGTGATAGTTATCAATTGAAAATATGCAGACGACCTACTGCTATCGACAGATATAAGTTGACCTATCATTACACCACAACACCACAGGTCTTTTTTATAGATGTATAAAATGTGAAATGGAAATGAATACTGCAGGAAAGAAGAAGGAAGAACTTGACAACATTCACCTGAAGTAATATCTTAAATTTAATTAAGTTTGTAACTCCAACCTAATCATCAGTAAAAAAATATGGCTTGTAATTCCAACATTCTGTTTTCAATAAAACAATGAAGATACAAGAAAAATATCACTATTGAGATGCCACTGGAGTGTCTTAACATTTTGTCAGAGAACGAAGTGTTAACCTTATATCGGGCTCCTTCTGGTAGTTTCTCCTCAACTGGTGCGTTGGACTTTGGCACTTCATACAAATTGTCATCATCGAATTTACTTGCATCCTCTTCCTCCTCTTTTGGTTTGACTTCTGCTGGTGATGGCACAATATCATACACCGGGGCTTGCACTGAGGGTTCTTCTGCTTTTGGTTCTGGCTCTTCTGAAGGTAATGACTCTTCCTCTTTCATTTGCATGACAGGTGAATCACTTGTTGGAGGAGGAGGATTAGAGGGAACCGCAGGAGGTGGATAGTCAGGAGCATCGTCTGGAGTTACCTTATCAGGCACTTCCTGTGACAGTGTGTCAGTAGCTTCCTGAGAAATTTCATCAACTCTTTCTTTGGTTTCCTCGGCCTGGACAAAGTGAAGTTAGCATTCATTTTATACAAATATTTTACAACTCCTTTTTTTCCTGGCTACCTTTTCAAATAAATTTATGGTAAGTCAATTTTTAAAAATCAATGATATTCAACAAGTTTCATCAATACAATTTGATCATAACTGTGCCAAACTTAGTAGAAATTTATACTGAGGTTATGTTTGTAGTCTAGTAAGCTTGCCTGTGTGATTGTGACCTCCTCCTGCTGCTGTGCGGGTGACATCTGCTCTTCCGTGACAGAAGGCTCACTCTCTACCTGAGGTGAAGCCACCTCCTCCTCTGGTTTACTGTCGACCTGAGGTGGGGACAGGGCCACTGTTTCTTGGAAGGAGGGGTTGTTCTGGTACAATGGACCTTTACAAGACAAAAAATATACCAATAAATTTACAAAACCTTCCAGGGGATCTCTTAATGCCTACAACCAGATTCAACACAGAAAGTGTTTATCTTCTAAAGCATTTTTATCACTTCCACCAAACTATGGGATGTGGCCATCTTTTAACCATATCATTTCATTTTATCACCTCTACCAAACTATGGGATGTGGCCACCTTTCAACCAGATAGTATTTCATGTTGTTTTTTCTTTTCAGACTTTCTTCCATGTGGCACCTTTTATGCATAATGGAGATTTTTTTGGTACTTTCACTGGCTTGAAATCTATTTCCATATCATCTCATTATCTATCTGTATCATTATCAGTCATCTTAACTTGGAACTGATTATCATGTTAAAGGTGTGACATCGTCTTGTGACCTACTTTCTGGTGGTGAATGATGTCCTTCATCTTCCTCGTGGCCATTCAGCATTGGTGGCTGTGATGGCCGCGTAGGCGTAGCGCCTGGGCTGGACGACTCGTAGCCACTGTTTCCATTAGTATGGTCACCATTCTCTCCGTTCATTACATGTGTGTTTCTGTAAAAAATTTGTCAATGTTCCTGTTAAAAGTCTTCATAACAACATAAAAAATTTTGGTAGGTCACATCTATTTGAAAGCAGGACTTACATTTCCAATATTTTCCTAACTAGGTCCTGTTTACACAACACACTGACATTACAATAATTTAGCTTCAGAACTTTCTCTGTATCAAATCTTGTTCAAATCTGCTCATCTGTTCTACACACAAATATTGATAGAAAAATCTGACAGTTAAACAGTGGACACTACCGTTCATTAACAATTCACAATTAAAATCTGATACTATGAACAGCACAGTTAACTAAACTTTTTCAAGGCACCTTTTGTACCCCGATAATCATAGAAATTTTCAAGAGACAGGCAATACTTACTCATGTGACAAGGCCTTACTGACTGGGCGGGGTCGGTAGGTAAATTGGTTCTCATTTGCTAACAGCTTGGCAATGTTGCTGGTATCTTCCGCTAACTGTAGATGATCATGAGACATGTTAATATTAGGAAATCATTATTTCTACAACAATGAGATTGAAGTGGACATGTCAAAAGTCATGACAGTAGTTAATGCTTTTCAAACACATGATTCATTGACAAAATTTACTTATAGACCCAATTTGCTATTCTAAATTGTTTGAACAAAAAGTTGTTCACTTTTTAAAATTCTTACCTTTCCAAGCTCAGAGTGAAACATACTCTCTGATCCAAAGAGTTTTTCAAATGTTGTACCATACAGACCAACACGACTGAAATCACACACAAAAAAGTCTGTGTTATTGTTGATTGCTTCCAGAAAAAAGCCTTTTTGACAAAAATATGTGAACATATGATATGACTTGTTGAAGTACTATATTTTTCCAGCTTTAATCCCATACATGATAATAAGCCCACAAAGAGGTACAGGTAGTCAAGTTTCAGAAGAAATCCTATAGCATGATCCCGTAACAAGCCCATCCCCTAATTATAAGTCTGATAATGTCTGTTTATCCCCTGGTCTCATTTACAGGAGCAGCCATTAAACTACCCCCATAGCCAAGAAGCCATTGTTTTAAACATAACAACCAATAAGGTAAGATGGATATCATCTACCTTTGTTCTACTATTGTATGTGTTACATAAAACGCATGTGTATTATTTTGACTAATTCTGAATGAATTAATCAAGTGTTAAAATTACAACTTTACCATATCTGTATAGCAGTTACTATAGTGATTTTAAATGATTTTAATGTTTTAAATGCTGACGTTGTTTTGATTTATACATGACACAAACAGCAGTTGACAGAGAAAATGAAAATTTATTGAACATCAATACTAACTTTACTTGTTCAGGACATAGGAATAAAAAACTAAACTAGGTTTTGGCAATCTTAGGGGCTGCTCACTATCTACCTTCCTACTAAACTTACAAAATAAAAACTCGTACAAAGCAAAGATACAAAATAAACCTATCTACCTACAAATAAGCAAAATTACTTACAACATAATTAATTGAAAGTGGGGCGATCCCCATGCAACCTCAAAAGCTAACACAACCTCCAGGCGACCCTGAAGGTTATAAGGTTAAGTGGGCGACCCCACTGCAACACCGAGCGATCCCGGAGTTGTGATAATTAAGAACTCATTGCGAGTCACCGAGCGATCCCAGAATTGTGTAATTAATACTCATTGCGAGTAAAGTGTATGCACGTGACTTACAGGGCAAGCCCTGGCAGGTACATAGACTTGAGAACAACATGGAAATGGAATGATGTAACAAATGTAAGTACAAAAAACAAACCCAAAATGAATTGGGGGTATAATTCCCCAGAATTAAATGCCCAAACAAGCGAAGGTACTATTTACCAGGTAAAGTAGTAACAAGTGAGAGCCCCCAGACGTTGTTTTGATAAGAGGAAATTAAAATATTTCCAATCAAACAAAAATGCAAGGAATCATGCCTCCTACCTACCTCTTATAGAACTCGGGGAGGTCTGCGTGTAGATAGTCATTCATTTCTGTGTAGATCATTTTTGCTTGTTCAGCATCTTCTTTTGCCTGTAAAATAAATGTTACAAGGAAAGTGAATCCTTATAAATGTTAAATGTATAAGCAAAACAGGTATAAACATGATATTGATTTATTTGTAAATATTTTTGTTCTTACAAAGACTTCATCAATCATATTACAAGTAATACACAAACATATCTCGGACAGATTCTTTTAAACTAGAAATAACAAACTCCAAATGGAATAACTGAATATTTGGATCCTCTTAGATTTGATGGAAATTGGTTATAGACATGTCTTAATTGTAACTTAACAAATCTTTCTCTTTTTTTTTTTTTTAATTTTTGTTGAATAATGAATTTTCTCTACCCTGGAAATATTGTTTTTGTTTCTCTAGAAATATTGTGGATTTTTTTGGGGGCCCTTTTTTTACCCTGAATACTTTGATTTCCTCTCCTTGAAATATGCATTTTCTTACCCTGGTTATTTTGGTTTCGTCTCTCTTCTTTGCATTTTGTACCACTTCCAGATTATGCCGTGCATTATCATAGTCAACCAGCTTACGTCCTCTCTTGGCGATTCGTGTCTGAAAAAATTTATATGTAAAATATGTGGCTATGACACATCTAGTTTGATGGTAGTTAAGAACAAAATTATCAACATAGGCGTTCATTCTTCCCAATACTACTTGTGATTCATTATACTGATGATTTGCATGTTCTGATTGGTCTATAACTGTGGTTGCTATGGTTACCTACCTTTAAGGGTGTTATATGACTGATGTAGGTTGCCATTGGTTCTTGCACTCTTTCCTGAAGATTCTGGATATAATCTGCCCACATCAGCTCCATGGACTGTAAGAAAATAACATTTCACCATACAATGATTTGATCACTAACAGTATTATAGTGTTATAGGTGCAAGATATGTAAAAGGATCCATGGTAGGGACTTGAATTACCAGAGGCACTGAAAACAAGCACACCCAAGATATGTAGTAGAACCTGAAGTATAGCAGCATAAAGTCACGGAAGAAGCAACTCAACAATAAGAGACCTTTCAAGGCTCTCACCAAGGACCAACTTGATAGAGTTAAGTTCAGGACAATCCCAGCATACAGCATTATCGAATTGAATTGTTGAATTGGAAATACAGTATTTTCATTTTTAGTGATATTTTTTTCAATCTTCAGGACATTTCCTTATGTACGTATGTACGCAGTGTCTAGACTTGTAGCTAAATCTATTGATAGGTTATAGATAAGTACATGAACAAGTTTTTTCTACATCCTAATTTGGAGAGTATGAGCATTTCTGCTCTGTCTCTATCCACTCAACACACTGAAGAAACTCTTTTAACCATTCT
The DNA here is from genome assembly GCF_031769215.1 of Ylistrum balloti. Classification (NCBI taxonomy): domain Eukaryota; kingdom Metazoa; phylum Mollusca; class Bivalvia; order Pectinida; family Pectinidae; genus Ylistrum; species Ylistrum balloti. The sequence continues at coordinate 130,235 of NW_026782401.1, read as the reverse complement.
TCCTTGTACTTCAGTTTTTTTTATTTTTTTTTTTTCACTCTGAACAGTTGGACAGATGAACAATTTGCAACTTTAGTTTGAATTCATCACCTCTTTATCATATAATATCTGACCCTGTATTATGGTATCTTGATAGAGTTAAGTTCAGGACAATCCCAGCATGCAGCATTATCGCTGGTGGCTCACCAGCATAATCAAGACCTGTACTAGATATATTTATAGGTAGAAAAGCTAAAGAGGGATCTCAAACTCAGCGATGATAGCCGTAGCACAGCATCGACACCTAATGCATCAGAGTTAGGGGCTGTAACATATGTAGATTATAAAATACTGAACTACAAATCGGAATCTTTGTCCACCAGTTTACATGATGAACATTAACATTTGTTGCATGATATAGAAGTATAAACAGAAGGTAATTTAAAAGATTACAGAACAATGGACATTTTGTTTACGTAGAATGTATTGTAATATTAACATCATAATGTATAATATAAAGCTGCCTGCAATTTAAGTACCTTAGGTATGAAATTTTATGATACTGTGTCCTGATGAAGCCCAAGTTTTCTGGCGAAACCAATAGACAATATCTTATAAATTACTAGAAACTGCCCCCAGGATGTTTTGATTGTAGATTTTCAAATCACTCTTTGCTTCAATCGCTATTTCTTATACAACTCCCGAGTCAAGTGTTAAGACAAAAAGTCTGAAAATGAATTGGTATCAACAGAATTTGCAAGATATTACCACAGATGACAAGAACTACCCACATAGTAAAGTACCTGCTCATGTTACATCCCAGATCACACAACATACCTGTAGGTTTTCATGAACTTTACTGCCTCCATCCCAATCATCCTCATATGTCTCTTGTATTGTGTTAAACAAGGATCGGGACGCATTCTGCATCGCTGTAAGTAAACAACAAAAAGTTTTATTGAACTGTTCAATCATTTTGCTTGTTTGCTTGCTATAGAGATGATGGAACCCTACAATCAGCTAATCAGAGCTGTAATAGCTTTTGTTTTTTGTCTTTCAACTGATAAAACTTCAGTTCAGGGTATGTATGTGATACATATAACAAGTATAGGACATTCTAGCATGTTGACAAATAAACTGAAAAATGCAAGACATTGGGTGTTCCCACTCTCCTTCATGCAGAAGTTGTCTCATGTGGCTTTTGAGTCTTTAACCAACTGATGACCTTGATATAGTTGTACTGACCAGTTCTCAGGTATTGACATTGATTCAGAACTGGATGCAATGCGACATAAGACAGGTGTAATTCTATTTATGGTAGGGATATAAAAAATATTAATCTCATCCAAGATTGTACAAAAGAGACACAAGTGAATTGCACTTTTTACTACCAATTTTAAGAGTCAGACAGGAGGTGGGGGTAGGGGTGGGTCGGGTGGAGTCAGTTGAGCTTTAAAAGTGAAGAGACCACCATTGCTACAGCTTACTTTTCCAATGTTGATAGTGTGTATAGTCAAGTCAAGTAATCTTTATTCATTGTCAGTACATTTTGTAAACAAACAACCCATTGTAATGCAGTATTAGGACAATATCATAATATAGACAATAAAACCACATGATTGTTTACATTTTTTCATCAAAACATCTGAAATCAGTGTCACACTATGATGAATCACTGACTAATGACACAGCTTGTCAGTGTTTGAATACCAAGCCGGAAATATGCCCTCTGTCCAGATCTTCATAACTCTATGCAACAAGCACCTGTTACCATGAGCTAGTATACCACTTCATAAGTTACTAGACAATTCATACACTTGATGAAGAGCTGTCATGTGATGGGTCATTTGCAAATCCAGGAAATATTAATTTCCATAAAAATGTAATTTTGATTATTAATACCACTCAATTTCATTTTTGTAAATTTTGATGGAATAAGAGAATACATTATTGGTATTGAATCCTGGAAAAGTCTGCTTTTCCTACCAACAGAAATTTTTGATAATTTGTATTTAAAAAGCGCATTGAGAAAAGAGGTTACATTTGCAATAATCTATTTAAATAGTTTGGGGAATCAACATGTCAGTATCTTCTATTTACATTCTATTTACATTCTATTTACATGAAACTTTTCCCTTTTTTTTCTAAACATATCAGGATCTACAGCCCTTTAAATTTTTAAGTGGACAACTACTCATATGTCAGCATAAAACAGACATCAAATATTACACTGCCATATCAAAATGGATCCAGGACAATTCTAGTCTCAACATTTATGTGTTTCTAACAGGTCTTTTTGAAGAGGCAATTATCATCTTATGTTTGTATAAAAATATATCCTCCATATCACTTTCCTTCTTACATTCCAGCTTTGTAACCTTATATTCAATTGATGTAGTAAAACATATATAGTCAACTCTATTTACCTGATATAACAGACACAAAACTTTTATGCATGTATTTTTGAAAGTTCCCATTTTCAAATTAACAATAGTATGGCATTAATATGGTGTTATCTTACTGGTGTCAGTTGTGTTTTAACAGCTCATACACAGCCAACGGCACAAGATATTATAAGAAATTAAAACACTGCTACTTGAAGTTGACTCCCTTAGGAGTGCTGACTGGGTAAAGGCAGTTTTAAAATGAACAAACTTTATTAAACTTACCCATATCAAGTTGGCATTCATTTAATCCATGAAACACATCAATAAAATAAAGGACTACCTGTGTATAATTCATTTGCAAACTGATATTAAATGTTTCACTGACGATTTTGATAAATTGCCTTACATTTTCTGTTATATCAATGAACTTTGGTCAACATTACGGTTACTACATCTTGAGAAAGGGTGCAATTTATATTTCAGTGCAGCTAATATGTGGATTAAATCGAAAACAAGAGTAAAAAATAGGCTCTGCAGCTTACAAACCGGTTTAGTTTATAACCATAACCTAGAAAAAAAAAGTTGGTCTTCAGGAGATGGATTCCTAATGGAGTCCAGTTCCACCATGTACGACCAGACAACATACCGACACAGACATTGGCTGGTTTTATCAACCATCAACTTTAATATTACATTGTGTATGGAGGATCTCTGCAGATACCTTTCACTTTCATCATAAACGTTTTCCGTCAATCATTTTTATGTCTGGAAGGCTGAATGATGACAGCTGTTGGACATTTATTGAAGGAAACCTCAGCATGAAAATTCTGTAGGAGTGTGGGGGAGAGGGGGATGTGTGTGTGTGGTGTTGAATTGGAAATACAGTATTTTCATTTTTAGTGATATTTTTTTCAATCTTCAGGACATTTCCTTATGTACATATGTACGCAGTGTCTAGACTTGTAGCTAAATCTATTGATAGGTTATAGATAAGTACATGAATAAGTTTTTTCTACATCCTAATTTGGAGAGTATGAGCATTTCTGCTCTGTCTCTATCCACTCAACACACTTAAGAAACTCTTTTAACCATTCTTCCTTGTACTTCAGTTTTTTTATTTTTTTTTTTTGGACACTCAATTTGCAACTTTAGTTTGAATTCATCACCTCTTTATCATGTAATGTCTGACCCTCTATCACTGGTGTAATGTCTGACCCACTATCACTGGTGTAATGTCTGACCCTCTACCATGGATGTAATGTCTGACCCTCTATCACTGGTGTAATGTCTGACCCTCTACCATGGGTGTAATGTCTGACCCTCTATCACAGGTGTAATGTCTGACCCTCTATCACTGGTGTAATGTCTGACCCTCTATCACTGGTGTAATGTCTGACCCTCTACCATGGATGTAATGTCTGACCCACTATCACTGGTGTAATGTCTGACCCTCTACCATGGGTGTAATGTCTGACCCTCTACCATGGGTGTAATGTCTGACCCTCTATCACTGGTGTAATGTCTGACCCTCTACCATGGGTGTAATGTCTGACCCTCTATCACAGGTGTAATGTCTGACCCTCTATCACAGGTGTAATGTCTGACCCTCTATCACAGGTGTAATATCTGACCCTCTATCACAGGTGTAATGTCTGACCCTCTATCACTGGTGTAATGTCTGACCCTCTATCACAGGTGTAATGTCTGACCCTCTATCACTGGTGTAATGTCTGACCCTCTATCACAGGTGTAATGTCTGACCCTCTATCACAGGTGTAATGTCTGACCCTCTATCATGGGTGTAATGTCTGACCCTCTATCATGGGTGTAATGTCTGACCCTCTATCACTGGTGTAATGTCTGACCCACTATCACTGGTGTAATGTCTGACCCTCTATCATGGGTGTAATGTCTGACCCTCTATCACTGGTGTAATGTCTGACCCTCTATCATGGGTGTAATGTCTTATAAGAAGTGAAGCTACTAGAGTAAGCCTATTGACTGGAGATGGTGTAAGAGAGATAAAGGTAACACTAAAGACTAGATCCTCTAACCCCATCACCTTCAAACACCATTCCAAGTAAAATGTCGGAAACATAAAAACAAATCACTTTCTGCAGTGAATAAATTTGTCTCTTTATTGCCTTATTTAAGGAAAACAAATTATTTCTATCATTACCTGCCTAATATATTAAATTATACAAAACAAGCAGCATTCCTTAAGTTCTGCTTCATGTTGCCTTCATACATTTTTATTATGAGACATATACTTGGCAAACTGCTACTATAATCTAAAAAGTAATTTTTATAATAAACAAATTTTTGTAAACAGGTATCTTCCATAGCATCTGACCTTTTATATTTTACTTCTGTGGTTGAAACACATGTAAATGTTTCACAGTGACAGCTCAATGTGGATCTGACATCTATCATCTTATCTTTAATTAATATGTACAAATACATGTATTTATATACTTAATAGTGACATCAGCCTTTTGTTTCCATATTTGTCAACATTTAATGTCACTTTTGATATCTGGAGATGTAATTAATCCCGGAATGTTATTCTTCATGAGCTATATACAGTGACTTGGATCAAGTAATATCTTTACCGCATCATTATAATTCAGAACAAATGGAATGACCTCCCTATAATAAGATACAAGATTTGTATAATGAAGAGCTATGCTTCGTCACTTTTGATATTTAATTATTTTTTAGTGACACAGTTGAATGATTTAAACCCAAACTTTCATCAGACTAGGTCAGTCAGAGTGAAGGATTATCCCCCTTTAATCATCGAGCCTTTAACACTTGCCCTATATTATACGATTTATGAATTTCTTTGTGTTGGATTATTAAATTCTGCTAGAAACCCTGTCACCAAAGAAAATAGGATGTATCTCACACCTGACACACTAACCTATCATCTTCATTTGTATTCAGAATACATTCTAGAGGTTTGGTACCTCTTTATCAAATCATTCAGCGAAAAAAAACCCATTATAAACAGTGTTTCAGTGTGTTTGTTTTAATAGATGTATTAGGTACAGTGATACACTGACACAGATTATCATGTGTTTGTATGTATAGGAAATACCTACTTAAATAACATGCAGTGTATATAATAGATATTTACATTCAGGATTTAAGTGAAGTAATATGTATATGTAGTCATGAACCAGTGAACATATTTCAGGATGCGCAAGTTCCCTACAATATTTCTTAAAATTGTTGATTTTCAGAGAATTTAAAGCATGCAAGATTTCAAAAAGTCAGTCAGATCGGTTTATCTTTTTTATAAACCAGAAAACAACTAACTTATAAGGCTAGAATGTCTGTGCCTCTTGGCATTCCAGAATCTGGGAGAATTTGATGTTATAAAATTACGGAGTAGTTACATACTCATGATATATAATGTGTACAAAATCTGATGAGGGGTTACTGAGAACTGGGCTTTGTAAAAAGTATAGTAGGCATTGCCCTTGTTAAGTATTTCATTTTCTTCAGGGCTCAGTAATTTATCCTGGTCAGAAATTGACTGTTATGGTCGGAATTAGAAACCTGGATGCCACATAGAGGTAAAGATGAAAACACCTGAGTACCACATAGAGGTAAAGACGAGAACATCTGGGTACCACATAGAGGCAAAGACAAGAACATCTGGGTACCACATAGAGGCAAAGTCTAGAACATCTGGGTACCACATAGAGGCGAAGACAAGAACACCTGTGTACCACATTGAGGTAAAGTCTAGAACATCTGGGTACCACATAGAGGCGAAGACAAGAACACCTGGGAATCGTATAGAGGCAAAGACATGAACAGCTGGGCAACACATCAACACCTAAGTACCACATAGATTTAAAGAAAAGAACATGCTGTAATGGGCCAACATACAAATTCTGACTCATTGGGGTGGGCATATCATAGGACATTGAAATAGCAATGCAAAGTGTGCACTTATTACTCGGCACTAATTGTTTAACAAACAGGGTACGAGATGTAAAAGACAGAGGAAGGTGTGGGAGCTATAATGTTATTGATAATGCCCTATCATCCCATCTCCAGAATATTTCACAGAAACACAACAAATCATATTCTTTATTAGTAAAACATGTTTCAGTGATGTCAGTTTTTAAGTTTGTCTGTATACATTTTTACAAGACATTGAAAAATTAGCTCTATAGCATATTTCTTACATAACATACAATGTATCATGAGAATGACCTTACATTTAACTATATAGACAAATATATAGGTCAGTAAACAGGATATTACCATCCTTCTTCTTCCTTATTCTGAAGGTTACCAGACTTCAACAAGAGATCCTGCTTAATAACTCCATTGGTACATTGGACCATCCTGTACATTCATTTCCTTTTTCATCACTTACAAATTTGTGTTTTTCTCTTAAACATCATTTTGCATTTATATGCGATTTAAAACAGAAAGGTCTGTGGTATGTGGAAGGCTATTATACCTGTCAGGAACAGTACAGATTTACATTTTTTGAGGGAGCGTAAATTCCATACCCAGGAAAGTGTCATCACCACAACATTACCTTGTTATTATAATTAATATAACATTATTTCTGACAGAAACATGGCGCCACTACATTCCAAACAAATAAAACAATGAGGCAATAATTAGATATTCTTTATAACTGTAATTAATAACTGTCCAAAGTATAACACAGTAAGAAATATGGCCCTCAGTAGAGGTCAGCCCACACCACATTAAGTCAACACACACCACATTAAGTCAGCACACAACGTCACATCAAGTCAGCACACACCACATTAAGTCAGCACACAACGTCACATCTAGTCAGCACACACCACATTAAGTCAGCACACAATGTCACATCTAGTCAGCACATGTCACATCAAGTCAGCACACATCACATTAAGTCAGCACACAACGTTACATCAAGTCAGCACACAACGTTACATCAAGTCAGCACAAAACGTTACATCTAGTCAGCACACATCACATTAAGTCAGCACACACCACATTAAGTCAGCACACAACGTCACATCCAGTCAGCACATGTCACATCAAGTCAGCACACATCACATTAAGTCAGCACACAACGTCACATCTAGTCAGCACATGTCACATCAAGTCAGCACACATCACATTAAGTCAGCACACAACGTCACATCAAGTCAGCACACAACGTCACATCAAGTCAGCACACATCACATTAAGTCAGCACACAACGTTACATCTAGTCAGCACACAACGTTACATCTAGTCAGCACACAACGTCACATCTAGTCAGCACACATCACATTAAGTCAGCACACAACGTTACATCAAGTCAGCACACAACATTACATCAAGTCAGCACAAAACGTTACATCTAGTCAGCACACAACTGTGCATGTTACATTAAGATTTGCACACAATTACTCCATAATTGACTGGTAATAAGCCCTTAAAAGTGCTTTATATTAAATCAAGCTGGATTTTTTTTCAACTTTGATAAAATGTTATCACCTGAAAAAACACAATGTATCACTGACTATACTCCCCTAACATTCATATTATTACACTTAAACACTATACAGGGCTGGTTTCTGGACAAATGGAAAAATTATTCACACCTATGTAGAATATTCATATGAGGTGGAAAGTTCAGTAATAAAGAAAGAAATGTAGGTAAGACTTGTATGTGTGTGTGTGTGTATGTGTGTATGCCTGTACTCCAACACTGGTAGAAACTCATAAATGCAATCTAAAGCATAAGAGATTCTAAGTCACCTTAACAGTGCAGCCTTCAAAAATTGTCTACGCACAGATATTGGGCCTGACATTACATAGTGTTTACTTAATAATATCTCTATTGATGTCTGTACTGTTAAATATTAGCGATGGCCCGTGCATGCTGTCAAAATTCTATATATCTCTTACTATTTCTTGTAAGTTTCACAAAACCATTCTTATTGTAAACAAGCATGGCAGTCATTCTAGAATTTGACCTATAACCTGATGACCTATTGATCCCAGGATGCAACTTCCGCTATAGCTTCTGAAGCAATCTTGAAAGTTCAGAAGATATAACTGTGATTCATATTAAAAGTTATGATTAATTGAAGGGGGTATAAAACAAATTATGAAATTATAAATGGCGATATAAAGTCAGAGGGAGACGCAGGTCCCTCTGTACTATTTGCTACCAAAACACGCTATGACTGCTAATGATGCCAACGCATCTCATGGGATCCTGGATGTACCATCCAGGAGTGAATGACAGAATTAAATGCATGAGAATGTTTATTTCATTTCAATCTTAACAAAAATGTCCAGAAAATGATTGCAAATGTCACTTCTAGATAACCTGTTTTAGTCACAAACATGTAAAGGACAAGTAAAACCTGGTGTACTGGTACAATTTATTTTCCTTTTTTTCATTCTGCCGCTTATAAGCCACACTAGTATATAAGCCACACTAGTATATAAGCCGCACTAGTATATAAGCCACACTAGTATATAAGCCACACTAGTATATAAGCCACATGCCAAACTGCAAAGGAAAAAGGCTGTGGCTTATAACCCAGAAAATATGGTACATCTGAAGTTTTCCTTCTTACTTAACATCAATGCCTCCTGTGCCCTGCCTCCATTATGCAGCAAGGGAAAGGTGATTAACTGCTAAACTGGATGTTTAATCATATTCATTTACAGGTTTTTACCTCCAAGTAAAAGATATTGAAAATACATAGTTCCCTGTTTAAGTTAGGTGCAGTTTTTTTAAAATGCCACAGGGCGACAATAAGACATATATAAAGCATATGGACATAATTAGTTTCTGAATAATCATATTAACAGATATTGCAGTTATATAGTTTAATTACCATCAGTTATATTCTATAGATCTGTATATCAGAAATCAGTTACCCTATTTGACCCATTAAATCTATTTGAATAAGTAAATGTATATCTGATCGCTTATAAACCTAACACAATTATGTTTGCATACTACCTGTCTACGATAAGAGTATTTGGCCCTAGAGGTGACCATTGGGTGACCAAGGTTAAAATCTCAGGACACCCTGGATATATATATCAGAGCTCAGGTAAATCCACTACAAACATAATAGAAAGTGACAACCTCAGCCCGTAGTGCACTTGTATGCAGCAGAGAAAACATGACAGAGTGTAAAGTGGTCACTGATTTACTCCCATCCCAGAGGCCAAACAGCGTCAACATATACACCTAAATACCTTTAGATTCTCAGAATACAGGCAAAATCAAAGGTACAAGGTGAAACCTTAGGCTGGCAGAGCACCAAAACAAGGGGAAGAAACAAAACAGGCCACCCACAAGTTTGTTTAAAGGTTTAAAAAGTTTCAACCCTCTATCATTAAAGGTGTTTTGGCTGGCATTTATCAATGAATCCTAATGTTGCCAACGTGTTAAGTTAAAAATAAAGATACACCATTAATGAATGAGGAAGTGGTAGGTTCTTTTAATAAATCTGACATACATGTACAATAAAACTTCATTATAATTGACAAACATACAGCACAACTCTCTTGTCCCCTCTGTATAACAAAAAACATCAAAGTCTTTCTTTCAGTAAAAGAATATGATGTATTTCAAGATTAAATGATTTAATGATATTGAAAGGACACTTCATAAAATTGTACTTTAACATTCAATATTAGTAAAAACTAAATATCTGGTCATACACTTGTGTATGTAATATAAAAGACAAAAGCAGTAATAAGTTGGATCAACACTGCTGCCAGCAGTTTTTATTCTTTGACTCTTCAAACCATGTGATCTGACAGGACCCATGTGTCACCTGAATTCTAAAAAGGCCCTGAAAATGTCAAAGTTCATCCTAAAATAACAACAAATGAACCAGCCATGATGAATTTACTTCAAGAACCTATACTCTCAAATAATAACAAATAACTACCACATTTATAATTCATGAAATCACGTTGAATATTTCCAAACACTGTTAAAACATCTCATAATTTAGTGCATTGAATAATTTCACTGCCTGGATGGTTTTCAAATTAATGATTTTTCAGAACTAACAATGAAACATTTATTTAACTTCATATATTTCCACAAAATGAATTGATTGAATTCAGAATTACATGCCTACATAATGCTAATCATTAAAGAAATAGCTAAGTTTTCTTAAAAAGCAAGACTAATTTTAAAAAAATCATTTACATTAAATCTTTGTTGTATTTTATGTCAGAAAGTGTAATGATATAAATAAATGTACTGCACACGAGTAAAAATATAAAATATCATTTCGTATTTGCTGCAGACTCTATATATAGCAGAACATGTTTACATTTTGTTCAGGCAGTAACTCAGGTGTAAAGGAATGTCTGACTTTACTAGCATGATACTGTCAGCCTCACATCAGATCTCTCGACACTCTATACCCCTCAGGTAGACATCCACAAACCACCTACTTCAATTACCCTTCGACCAATCCAAGTTAGGTGATGAAATGTCACACTAAATATGCCTGTAAATATCTCACATTCATAAAACATTTTCCAACACTTTAGTACATACTTTAACTTTTAAAAAAAATGTATGAAATGCTTTTGATAATTATATCTATACATACCTATATAACATTAGTTGGCCTTGCATTGTCTGGTTTATGTACAAAAAAATAAACTTCATGAATAATTTCACGCCTATTTTTTGTTTGAGGCAAGTGCATAGAGAATTTATTCAACTGTATTACAATTCACCATTTAAATAAATGCTTCTATCGTTTAAATAAATTTGTATCTGATAAATTTCACAAAGGCTGGTACTTCTAGCTGGAATTGTCCCCCAAAATAAGATTGACAATAACGCACATCTGCAGTGACTGCTCACATAAGCAATTCATCAAACACACTTCTGTGAAGAGATTGAACTTGAAGTTCAAGAAGTCAGATGCACTTGCTTACACACAAAATGCACTTAACTATCTTTCTCCTGTGAAATATGCAGTATCATTATTTCAATACTGCAGGCATTGCTGAACTTTATTTTCTGACACATTTGCTTTGTCCCGAGTGAGCCATGTTTGGTCAGACACACTTTAATATAAACTTTATTTTTTATTCCATAACAACATGCGAATAATACATAGCAAAGTATACAGAGGAATTGGAATTGGAAACAAGTTAAACAACTTATATAAATCCTTTTCCAGACACACTCCCTACTTTTTATAGTTTTTATAGTCTTTTATAGTTCCAGATCAAGGAACAACACATCCAACTCAGTGATAGAAGATCTAGAATTACCTATGCATTTTCCATTGCACCAATCAGGCTACCTACATGATATAGGTATACCAATATAGATATATGCAGAGATCTACGATCAAGAGTATGTAGACTTGCTAGAGTCTAACTCTATGACACCAAGTTTTGTACTGAGATGTAATAACTCAGCAAAATTCTCTAGAAGAAAAAAAGGATATAAAATATCCATTGGTCATGTAGAGAACTAGGTCACACCATATATGTAGGTCATCTGACCTTAATAGCACAACCTGTAATGGCATCCCCACAAACATTATGATAATTTCTAACTACCTGTATCAACTTTCTACATTCTCTATACATCACAATTTTATGTTAGGAGTTAGGATTTCAACAGTTTAGTGAAAAATGTTTAGATTTTGTTACAAATATCTAATATTCCTGATTTTACTGAAATGATACCGACTACTGCCATCTCAGAGAAAGATCAGATCGCCGTGATAAAATTGTCAATTTTGTGTCTGATGTGTCTGGTTCATAGAAGAACAGATTTGATGATGAGATAGAACTATACAGAATATCATAACAATCAATTACTTCTCATGTCCCTTGAAGTAAACAAATGCAGATAATTTCCATTGAGTAATTTCTGATTTGTACAACTTTCCCAAGAGTATAAGTGAAAGTGATGAATGTTCCCTGGAAAACATTTTACTACAGAAAATTTTATCGAAGATCAATAACTATGTAATAAAGGTGTTCTGGGGACTTAACTGGCTACATTTTACATCCTCTTAGCATGACCAATGCACACACTAGTTTTAATTTTCCTAGTTTAAATGAAAGCAAAATTATGCTATGGATATATAATGTTAACAAAGCCGACTAACTCTGTAATTAAAGGGTTACAGGCACTGAATTTTGGCTACTGCACATCTTCTTAGCATGACCAATGTATAAATCAAGTTTCATTATCCTAGCTTAAATGAAAGCAAAGTTATGCACTGGACATAAATTTAAACAAAGGGCAATAACTCTGTATATGAGGGGTTGCAGGCCCTGAATTTGGTACACTGTGCATCATCCTTGTATGACCAATTTATAACCAAGTTTCATGATCCTTACTTAACTGTGGGCAAACTTATTCTCGGGACATGAAAGTACATATAGAAGAATAAATGACGATTATATGACATTTGTAGAATTTTGAGGGAAAAAATGAGAAAATATCAGAATGAGCAATGTTTCATGTCATAAGTTCTAAAACTGTGTATTACTTTAAACACTACTTTGTGCCTGCCCCAATTACACTGGGTATCTGAGGCAGTTCACCATGAAAATGCATCACTGTCATTTTTTTGTGACATTTTTTTTTTTTTAAATATGTGAGACCACCCAAAGTGGTCTCTTCATAAGAGGGAGCCTTTCAATAAAGTATTTTGTGTAGTGAACTGTTCTCACAAATTCAATTATGTAGGATAACTTTTGCACATAACTTGTTACCATTATGAAACACCAGATGTTTTAGATGAAAACTGTACCTTATTGACACATATGAAATATTTAAGCAAAATTCTTTACATTTAAAAAAAGTAAGAGAGGTGACAGCTCTGCCGAGTCTGTAGTAAAATGTCAAATATTTTCCAATGACATAGTGATGAAGCCAAGAGGAAATTGATCCTTCCGTCCTCGGGTGGCTCTTTCATGTATACATCACATATGTTGTAGGTAACATTCCAGATTATGGCTATACAGCTCATATTTCATTCTTACTTTTTTTTTTTACTATTTCTACAAATCACAATATAAAATGGCCAAATTCATATCAAATGTAATTACTTAACTGATCACTGATTTAATTCATTGATATATAGATTCGAAATATTTACATCATATTGAAACAAAAGGATTATGTCAAAATTTGAAAACATTGGGTTACAAACAAAACATTGAGACAATTGTAAACAGTTGCTGGTGTTCATTGACCTCCTATTCCTCTCGCGTTCTAGAATAATAGTCTCCTGAATTTTTACTACTACAATATACCTACATATCTATGTGGAGACAAATACTACAAAGTCGGTGATGCATGTAATATCAGTTTTCCCAGCTGTATGTAGGTCAGGCATACACACCATTGAGACTGAATTTTATATACAGAAACTGACACCAATGGACTGTGTTTTGTACGTCTCCTAGTTTTATAAATGTTTCTTAACATATCTGTCAAACTAAGATTTCTCAAAGCAAACAATTTTTGTTGCAGTTAAGAAACTGTAATTACCATGCTTTCCTTGACTTTAGTAAAATGTTTGCATGGAAGACAATAAGTTGGTGAAATCCTTTTTTGATCATTAATCATAAGACTAAGGAACACACCAATCCAGCAGTTGGTTTAAATGTTCTTAGATTGAGAGACATCTATATTCCATTGATAAGGTTTTATACTACCAACATACATCTAAACAACATATCACATTATCTAATGACTAAAGTGATATTACTTGATCAAATTCATGCAATTCAGAAAACATTATATACAACACATGGAGAATTTAATATTAAATAAAATCATGTTTCTTTGTACTTTTCAGGGATGGATTCAGTAATGAAATGTAAAAATTGCAAAGAAAAAAAAATTCAAAAAGAGGTTGTTTTGAAAATGGAAAATGTGAGTACTATTTTGTTTGCTACATTCCCAGGAACACAACATGTCACCAGGCTCCCAGGTAAATGTAGCAAGCCTACTACTACTATACTCACAGATCTAGTTTTTTTAAAGCCTTGTGACATATTGATCACAGATGTCGCATGAAAACTAAGGAAGTTTATTTGTGAAACATGTTATCAGCTTTAAAAAAAATTTTACAAAAAAAAATATAAGAGGAAATGAAAGTCTGCATGTTTTTCCCAGCAATGTTCAAGTAGATAGATGGTGCTTAAATCTGTATAAATACAGACTATATTTGATAACTAAACTTATTCTGCTTGATAAATTTCTATCAGCAATTTGAACTTTACAACACCCAAACATGTTTTTACAATTTACTCAAAAATGCATATTCCTGGAGGAAAAATGATAACAGCATTAAAAAGTATAATGCTATGTATGTGTGGTTGTACAGCAAAGACCACACCTACAACACTACACCTGTATACCACACCTCCACACCTGAGTATTTCATTACAGGTGAGTCTCTACCTTCACCTGTCCTTACAATCTGATGTTAACGTATCCCTGGTGACAAGGATGGTCTCCAATGTCAAACAAACTTTGGAATATACATATTTTCTAACAATTTGAAAAAAAACCAACTCAAATATCACCAAGATTTTTTTCCATGATGGAAGAAAAAAGTTTCTAACATGACCTGTTTTAAAAACAATTGCTGATCACCTAAAGGTTTGGAAGTTAATATTCATCAATTGATGTTTTAAAGAGAACATTAACTTTCAAGTCTGATGTAGAGAAATTCAACGAGTGTTTATACCCTCTACAATTCAACCTTTGTTTCAAAACCAAATTCCTGGGCACTATTGGGATAGGGGACCAAACAGTCTAAAGCTCATTCCATATGAATCCTCTAGAACTTACGCTGAAGTAGAAAGATACATATACAGGATATTGATCTAAATAATTATCTTTGAAACACTGTGAAAGTGACAATTTTCTCAGGATCATTCGTATGACATGATTACTTGACCTATTTTGCACCTGATCAACTATTCTGAACTTTTTGGGTGGGACAGATAAACAACTAAAGCTTTGTATGTGTGCACCAACACTAGTTCAACTAACGGACTCTCTGACTTCAGGTAAAATAATTTTTCTATTGATGTGAAAAAAAACAGCAACAGCACATGAATATGAGATACATGTAAGAAATTTCCTTGTTTGAAAGGAAAATTTTCAACATATTGCTGGTACTGTTTTGTAATGATATTGTAGTTTATGTTAAGTTCTGAGGATTTTGGTAAGTTAACACTCAAAAGGCCCTGTACCTCTCCAGTATGTTAACCCTCAGTCATTCTCTGACCCCAGTGCAATATTGACGTTCTACCTGTCGATCACTCATTAACACCACTCCATCACAACAGTATCACTAATTTTCGCTTAAAAAAAGTACTTAATTGATCTAAACTCAGGCTGTTTTTTCCATTATTTTGTAACCAGTGCTTCAACCTGTTTCACAAGTTCTATTGAAATTCGAACATAAATATGTAACAAAAAAAATTTTGTTCTGTAAATTCTTTCTCAAATTATGATTGTTTACATTACTTTTACTTGGCATGGAGATTATAATTAAGATATCCATGTTTGTATCACAGCTGAGCGACCATCATGTTTCTTTGTCTTTCATCTGGTATATCAATAATCTAAAATTTACCTCCTTTACAAAATTTCCCATCCTTATCTCGGGACATTGCCTTGTGAATTGCAAATGCTACAGCAAAATGTCAAATTCCAAAACCGGATATAGTTAGCATGGTATATAAAAGGAAAGATTACCGGGCTCTGGGAAATGTGACATCACACAAGAGTCAATTAAATTTAAGCTTAATAAAAGTATAATTCAGTTTGGTACAGAGGAATCCTATCTATAAATGGCACGAGGTAAATGTGAAACCTGACAAATTCCTTACATTTAAATAAAGACATAAATTGTGTCCAGTCACTATAATTATCCAGGTCAAATTAGAATTCATGTTAGCCCAATACTCAAGGTCAGATTTGTGGAGAGACCATACTGATGATAATATAAGGACAGCAAGATACGTAAATCCCCAATGTCATTCATGATTCAATGTCAGATTTGTGGGGACGCAAATCACTGATGATCAAAGATCAGATTTGTGGGGATACAAATATACCACTTATGATCAAAGGTCAAATTTGTGGGGACAC
Source organism: Ylistrum balloti (assembly GCF_031769215.1). Lineage (NCBI taxonomy): Eukaryota > Metazoa > Mollusca > Bivalvia > Pectinida > Pectinidae > Ylistrum > Ylistrum balloti. The sequence goes on along the minus strand of NW_026782401.1, from coordinate 113,714 downwards.
AAATATACCACTTATGACCCAAGGTCAGATTTGTGGGGACACAAATATACCACTTATGATCCAAGATCAGATTTGTGGGTACACATCTTCAACTTATGATCCAAGGTCAAATTTATAAGGACATTTTTACCTTTTATTTAATGTTTTCACTGTAATGTACATGTCCTGTAATCCTATTTCAGTGTTCATATCACAGTACAGAAAACAACAAGTGTGTGTATACACCATGGATAAGTTTATGTTCAGAACTCAGCTGAAACATTTACATACATTGTTGCACAAGAGGTAGGTTTCATTACAAACAATGACAGTCTGGATTATTTTACATGTAGCAATTCCACACCAGACAGAGATATGGTGTCACAATTCTTATGAAAACCAGCACTTACTTTTTGCAGCATTGATGTAGGTGCGCAGTTCCTTCTGGAATTTTTGTGCAGTTTCCTGTGAAATAATGTTTACTGATAAGCAGCCTTCTTATAAACAGGTACAACACATTAAAAGGACAAAATCTGTTCTAAATAGTATACTGGTAATACACAATTTTTTCTATTAACCTACACAATTAATTCATTTATCACAAAAGTTTCCATTCAAACATTTGTATGTAGATTAAAAAAAAAAATTAATGTCCCTCAAATATTACATAAGTCATGATAAAGTTTCTTTCTGTTTTTCTAGGGTTTCTGTTAACACTAAAATTAAAGCAATTTTCCACAACATGAGAAATGTATTTAAGAAAAATGTTTTTTGAGTTACATTCAGAAAGCATGATTCATCAGTCTACATCAGTTTACATCAGGACATGAACATTTCATGAAAGGATGTGTCAATAACCACAAGTGTAAACTTCTGTTTACCATATTTAACCACTGTTAAGTAATAAGCCCATGCCTGGTTATAACACACACCATATCTGTTGTTCATAATTGTAAAAAATTCTATTTCATTGTCCTGTAATATACCTATCTCTGACGTTCAAGACAGAATTTGTATGATGGCCCTATAAGACTTTTTTATCAATTTTAACTTTTGCCTATTTCCAACTCCCTAATGACAGAACATAGTCATTGCATGTACAGTCTGAAACATACTATGTAGAAAATATAGAATTAACAAGCGAAATGTAAATATGATTCCCCAGTATAGAAGTTAGGTAGAGGGTATATACCAGTGCTAACATGTACAAGTTTTTAACAAATGTGCACAGTATGCTAGGGATAAAATACATGTAGGTACACAGCAACAGGAAATGTGGTTTCCATACACACTGTACACATGTGAAGAGTTCTATTCGGTTTTTTTTAATCACCTCAAAATACCTCTGTAAACTTTAAGATAACAGCTTATTGAATTCATCTAATTGATATTTTTTTTCCTTTTTAAATGAAATTTCAGTGGGAAAAGACATTTGTGGTGTCCAGAAACTGTAGTGTCAAATTTTCAGAGAAAAGTCAATTGTGATGGTTAGAAACCACTTACATTTTCTACTTTTCATAGGTAAAAGGTGATCAGGGTGTTCAGAATCTGCGTACATTGTCAAATTCTCACAGGAATAAGATAATTATGGTGTTCGGAAACTGTACTCTTGGTCATATTTTCACTGGTAAAAGACACTTTTGGTATCCAGAAATTGTAATCAATAATGTGGTGTTCAAAAACTGTATACATTGCCAAATTTTCACATGGAAAAGGCAATTTTGATGTTCAGAAACTGCATACATTGTAAAATTTTCACAGGGAAAAAAGAAAATTGTGGTATTTAGAAACTATTCATTGTCAAATGTTCAGAAATTGTGCGTGTTGTCTAAATTTGATACTGTACCTGCTGTTTGTCAAGTTTGTGGACATACTCATCTAACTTTTCATCTGAGGTTTTTTCAGCTTTACCAAGATTCTGTAGAACCTGAAAAGAACAGATCAAGGTTATCATTAAGATTTCCCAATTGAACAATATCCTTGAATTTGTCAGGTAAACAAAATGATGTTTAAATAGAAAACATTTCACTGATGTACATGTGAAGATAACAGTATCATCAAGTTGTTTACTATCCCACCTCTTCACCGATATGATTAAACACCATATAGTTAAGACAACATACAGGTTTATAGACAAAATAACCTGTCTAAACCAGTCTCCATATCCAAGTCCTTATATAGAAACTGATGATCATTGAAATGTCTTCGTATCTGTAAATCACTTGTTATGAAAACATCCAGTTCAGATATGAAAGTTGACTGTTATTAGAATTTGTTTTATAATCTTTCAAAAGACTTGTTCTGCCTCAGGTACAGTAGGTATAGAAATGAGTCTATATATATGTATTGAGTTACATTGCTGAATTTTACATCCTGTTTTTCTGCTGATGATAGTTCTTAACCTCGAGGTCTGTCCAGATCTCCGTCCATACCAGCAACAACTCTATTACATATCCAATTTAGTCTGTTTGTCTTTCTCTCTCTCTCTCTCTCTCTCTCTGTCTCATTCTCTCAGTATGCTTTATATTTTGAAACTCTCAGCAAATATAGCTGACAATCTCCAGCCATAAATTGTACCATTTACTAAAATCTGTAGAACATGTGCTGCTTGAATTGTATAGCTGTGGGCGAAACTTCAAATTTTTTTTTTTAAGTTTTTATAGCCAAACAGTCAAGAGATTTGGTCCTAAATTTCACTTGCTTGTTTAATATTTTATATATATATATCAACCATCAAAGGTAAAAACCTGGTTGCAGTAAAATGGAGTATTTTTATTTCAAACAGAGTAACAGAGAGTTCTTTATTGCATTACACAAATCTATATCATACCAACATATTTACAAATATAAAAATTTTTAAAGATAAAAGTTTGTTCTCAATCTTGCTGACAATGTGAAAACTTCAGTTACAGGAATTGTTATTTGTTTGCTTCTCAATGTCACAAGATGTCACCAGTGGGAGACCTGGGGACACCTCTGTCCTGCCATTAGCCACATTCTGGTACAATTTTGCGTAGTTTAGAACATTGCCCAGGGCAACAGTGTCCATTTATATTCATTTTGCTATGAAGACATCATCTTGTAATAAGGTAAGAATGTTTGACATGAATACAGGTGAATGGCCCTTCACACCCACAGTGGGTTTTTTTTAATCTACCAAACAATCCATTCGTAAATTTCCCAAAATGAAATTCCACTCACGCAGGTGAATAATGCTGTGAATCTTAAATGTCTCAGTTTTAATACTGTACAGAAATCAACAACATTGCTTATACAGGTCAATAGAAATGTACATCAAGAATATTTTTGAAATGTTTAATGAGGTGAACACATTCAGCTACTGTTTAGATGTGTATTTGTTTTCAGATTTGACTATCTTGCCATAGTTATGGCACCTTCATAAATGTGAAAGAAATTCTTTATCTATTATCCAATCCCATCCTTAATTACTTACCAATACCCATCTATTGCCCAACTGTCCACCCCTACTTGCATCCTCTACCATCCAGCCCAATCTACACTGACCCATACCCTTCAGACCTAACACCTCACCTCATTTATTCATCACACTCCCCCCCACTCCCCTGCCATCCAATCCCAACCTGAAGTTACCCGTGGGCTTCAGGCCTTACATCCCATCCTCAATTTCTCACAAGATTATCCCCGTCTCCAATTTATGTCTCCATCCTACAAGAAACACAGATCAAAATCCATGTGCAAGTTGAACAGTGTAACTTCCTAGCAGCATCTATCTGACAATAAGCCTTTAAACTGTAAATTTTAGGCAGCATCTACCAGATTCTGACAATAAGCCTATGCTTGGTAATAAGCCAACAATAAATCTACCTCTTACTCTTCAGATATATTGCAGGTTTATAATATTTCTTTTTTCTTATCATTGGTAAGTAAACTAAATCATTTTTTTAAGCTAATGAGAAAATGATATGGCTAGCTAAGGTGTATTTGTTTGATCAATCATCTGCAGACCATATGCAACTGTGACTACAAAACCAATAATTAAATGGTAAAAGTATGCATGAAAGACCAGACAACACAACAATGATAAATTGGTATCAACAGAATTACCCTCTCTATTGATATCTATTACTGATGTTTACCCAAAAACAAATTAACAACAGACTCCTTCAGTTCATGCTCAAGAAATCACAAGTTTTGTGACTAATTTCATACACAACATTACACAATGTTACATGATCCTCCATATATTGTAATTCCTGAAATCACCTTCAATGTGACACTGCATGAATAACTTGCATAATTAGTATGTAATGACACAAGAATGAATTTTTACTGCACAGTACCCACAAGGATGAGATTTATATATACAAACATTAAAATAACAAAATCTTTCAAATATTTACATAAAGTATTTAAGTATCGTGACAACAACCAAGAGAGTAATGTAAATAATGTAAATGGTGAAAATTTCAGTGATCCTAAGAGCGGACAGGAATGTTGGACTGTCAGTAAATTTGTGTGGTCACTCGACTGGCACCGTCATGTTTGGATTAGTATTCAAGGACAGGGATGAGAATGGGGTTATCTTGTATTATTGAACATGGTTTATACTCAGCTGTGACCCATCACTAACGCCCTGTTGTTTCCATGCATGAGCTCACATTAATTCTAATTTCAATTAGAAAATATTTTCTTTCTCATACCAAAAACAGTAAATAAACACAAACTGAAAAATCTTGACTAGAACACATATTCTAAATGCCAAACCCTTATTTGGCACTTTTTACAAAAAAATGGAGAAATTTGTCTGCAACTTGTATGAACAAAAAAATATACTTTGTAAGTGAAACTGACAATACTTTAAAGGAAACAGATTCTTTAATTAATTACATCCATCTTATCAATTACTTTAGGACCAATGTATCACCCTAATTCTACTTTTGAATGAATTAAACTAGAGATGTTTACAAGCTGTTTCACTCCCTTCAACAGGTAATTATGCAAGTTTACAAGTGGGTGTAGATCCAGCATTAAGACTCCAGGCAAATAGGTGTAAATAGAAAGATACAGCGACCTATTTACAGGTAAAAGTTGTAAATACAGTAGATAATTGATTTACTAGTAAATATTTGTAAATACAGCTTTACCGGTAATTACATTAATTTACAAGCAAATTTGTAAAATACAAGTAAAATACATTGTAGATATGTAAATACTGTGTTAGTTAGGTAAATAGATGACCATAACAGTAACTATGTGTAGTTAAGAAAGAGTCTCTTCAGCATAAATTTTCATTATTTACATCTTTATTTCGGCTCATTGTATCAACCAATTCAACCACCAGATCAAGGATGATTTCTAGGATAAATATATTACTGAAAACTCCAGTACAATTAAAGATCCTGGGTCGCCTTAGGAAAAGTATGTAGTATTTAAAGTCTTGAAAGTAGATCTGGTAGTACACTGTAGATCAATTTAAAGATTAGAAGATACAACTGACAACATTCCCCACTTCGATGTAATCCTGTCGTCCCTGATAGTCCTAGGAGTGGTACCATATTTCTTAATTAACATCCATTACCAGCAAGTTCACAGTGCAAGGTTCAAAATAAGTCAAGGACCAGTGACTTTCAAAAGAAACCTGAGCAACTATTTTCTGATCAGAAAATATTTTTAACTGAGATTTGTAAAATGAGATTTTGAGAACATGTTGTGAAGTTGCTCTGTTTGTAGCACAGGATATATCTGTGTCCTTTTAATAGCAAAACAGCATAAAAAATAAGAAAACCCATTAAAATAATTCCATGGCACTGATTTGAACACCAATCAGAGAGGAAGATGAACATTCATGAATGGTTATGTATACATTAAGTATCAATGCATATTCTTCAGACGACACAGTTAAATCCATGAAATGCAGGGTTCTGTGCCCCGCTCCTAATAATGTACATGTTATTTTCAGCAGAAGAAAATAATTGACCATTTAACGTTTAACTATTGGAGAATTGGTTAAAAAATTAATTCTAAATCATGGTGAAATTTGCTTATTTATTCATAATCAAACAAATAAATTAAATAATTTCTTCAAAGATATCAAATTGTAAATAAAGATTTACTTTCTATTATGTGCCTGATGTAAGGTGTGGCTTGTGCAAAGGTCACATAAGTGAATGGCATTTTTTAATAACAAACTTATATTAGAACTGTGGCATAGCGCTGTGATTGAGTCCTTCTTGTAAGTGACTAGCAAAATAGTTTTATATTCTAAACCTTGCAATGATAAAGATGAAAAATTGGCCACCTATTGCATAGACATTTTATGATGTGTATCAATACTTAAGTCCTTATAGCTGTCTATTGCCTGTAAGCTATACAGTTAGGTGTGTACCTAGCTAGCACTGCGCATTAGTCAGGGTGACAGGTATGGCCTTTCAATTGTTTTTCTGTCTGACCAAAGGCCATACTTACGCTTCACTTGAGCTATCAGTTTCAGGGCCTTGCCACCTGTAATGGTCAGGTATCAGTTACCCAAAGCCAATGTCCCGTGTCCACTCGTGTCAACAAATAACAAGCCACATTCAACTCAATCATCTCCCTGGATATGTGTAATTTATACATGACAAAAGGTCTATAGAGTACATGATACTTACATTTAAACCTATCATATACCTAGTATCATGCATATTTAGTGTTCTATTTTATCGGTTATAATTACATAACAGGTATTGGTGTCAAGTTTACAGTATGGAAGGTCTTTGTCATGAGACATAATAGCACAAGACATGCAAACAAATTATGAGAAACTTGAAGTGTTGCCAGAATACAACAGGGATCATTCGAGTCTTGTCTGTCATGCTTATTATAGCATGACACAAAATTATACACTTATCAATAATGATAAATTAATACACTTGTAGTATACCAAATGATAACACTACAAACAGTAACTTCAAAATAATTTCAATTCTTATAACTTCTAAAATCCGTTCTAAACAACAGACTTTAACAGTAATATGTTAGGAATGCATATTGTACATAAATTAACTGACATATATTAATTAGGCTAACTCGGAATGTTCTCAGTTTCTCCATGGCTCTAACAACCTTTAATATGCATGTTAAGTCATTTAATTTTTGAGTCAAATTTAAGACATATAAGGTAAAAAAGATTTTCTGTAATACCACATTTAGTATTTTTAATTACCTATTCATTTTTTTAGATATGAAAGGCCTGGTATATCTTAAATTTGTAAGTATAGCAGTTTACAATCTGACATACATCATTTATAACATTGCCTGCAGTCATCATTCACTATACTTATTACCAAACACAAACAAAAGAATCTTTGTTAGAGTATTTTAATTGTTATCCTAAAAATACCCAGTAATATATTTAAAGCAAATACTGTCATTTATTTTTTTCTGTGAATATTTTTTTAATAGCTAATATGAGTCAAGTATTAAGAGTTAAGTATGTCTATAACAGGCTATCTATATAACTTAATATTATTTCAATAACTATTACACAAAACTAAACCTACAAGTAACTAGTGAGTAAATCTAATTCTTTTGATTTTGAAAGGATATCAATCTATTTGCTTTTTCCCAATCAGAAAACCTTTTCAATATTTCTGCAGTGCTACACCTGTGTACATTTGTGATCAAGTACGCCTGGCTAGGTAGGATCATAATCTGTTGAATCTACTAAAGGTATTTATCTACAACACGCCAAAGGTGTCAATATATCTGTTTAATCCCTACTGAGCTCTGGCCTTGTGAACAAGCTTTCAACAATCACTGAAATATCAATATAAAACAAATAAATTCCATGTACAGTTTACATTATAACCTGTTAACGACAACAAAACGACATGTAGATTCTATATGCGTTCTGTGTATAACGTTTAAAATACTTCTCGCTATATACTTCCGTGTTTACATTACAATTCAATGCTGAGGTTTACTTTCGTTTTCATTAATTTCTACACGAATCCTGACATCTCGATAAAAACAAAAGACATCGTTAATACAATGACTTTTCCTAGGACACAAGCTTGACTCTCCATAAGCGGCGTGTTGACAATGTGTGACACACATTTCACGCTGAGAGCAGAACACAAGACGATACACTCCTATAGATATATACACACTATCCAGTGGGCCTACTGTCAGTCAAAAACACCTGTTACGCCAACCGCTAAATCCACTTTTAAACTTCTATTTCCTTATATCCAATTAGCAAAGGCATGCTCAAATGTAAAATTCAAGTCGAGTCTGACAGATAAAAGCGTTTCACTCACCTTCGCTTTTGTACGAGTTAAAGTTTTTTGCGCTCTCGTGAAAATGCCTCCTTTGCTGTGATCTGCCATGTTGATTTTTCATCCTGACCTTGCCACAACTTTTCTGATTGGCTGGTGGCAGCGATGAAGTTTTCTATAGTCCGTTCTAATGTAAGCTCCTAAGCGGGCTACATGAAAGTGAATTTTGGCAGGACCCTTTGTTGTATTAATGTGATACAAACTATAGATAGGTCAAGGTGTGCTATCATGAACAATTTTCAAGTCACAACTATGTGAACTATTTTATCCAAAACGATGAATGGAAAGGATGGGTACAAATATGCCACTTTCGTTAAATATTTCAACAATAGTTCACACAACGAAATGCAGAATGACCGCGTTGCGTCAGGGGCGTATAATACTGTATTGAAATGCTAACAGTTATATTTCAATATATTCCAAGAGATCCCACCATCTTCAAAATCAATTAAAGTAAATTTCAACCACATTCGCCTTACTAATTCAATTTCAACCTGATGTACGGAAATGTGCTATAGTTTTACAAAATAATTATATAATGCTTTGTTGTTGCTGGGGTTAAAAGAGCAGATGAAAAAAATGCTTTATCCGTGGCAAAGACCCAACTGCAACATAGTTTAATTCTATTAGTTTTTTTTATATATTAGAAATGTGGTAAATGATGATAATGAAGTTATTACTAAACAGGAAGATATTTGTCAGGAAATTTGTTTATTTCATTTTGAAAACTCCTCTTTAATAATGCTCATACTACACATATTAAAAATCCTAACCTAACTGATTATCTTAATGTTTATTGTACACCTGATCTATCAAAACATATGAGTCAGATAATTTTGAAGAAGAAATTACATTTAAGGAGGCAGGAAAAACTTTAAATTGATGAAGAATAATTATGAATAAATAAGAATCCAGGCTCCGACGGAATTACAAATGATTTTTTCAAATTCTTTTGGGAAAAACTGGGGAATTTTTGAGTGAAATCCATTAACTTTGAGCTATCATAATGGAAAACTTTTTATTACACAACAGCTGGGTATAACTTGTATTCCTAAACCTAGAAATATATTAAAGAATTGTAGGCCCATATCACTTCTAAATAATGTATACAAAATAGCGTCAGTCTCAATCGCGAATAGGATACAGTTTTAAATAAATAATTAATTCATTAATAGTGACCAAACCGGTTTTCTTTCATGTCGTTATATAGTAAGAAATACAAGAATAATATATCATTTAATGTATTTTACTAGAGATAATGATATTCCTGGCATGTTACTTATGGTTGACTCCAAAAAAAAAATTCTGTAACAAAGGTATTCATTGAAAATGTTTTTACATCTTTATGGATTTGGAACTAGCATCATTAAATTGTTCAAAACATAACATAATAATGTCCAGTCAACTATTATTCAAGGGGGGATCTTTTGATTTTGATTTTATTTTATTGAGAGGGGCTGCTGAATTGGGACCCAGTCGCAACATACCTATTTTTTCTTGTTGAGGTTCTAATTCTAATAAAGTGAGAAACAATAAAAACCTAACAGGCATCAATGTTGATATATTACCTTGTCTGTTGTCCCAGTATGCAGATAATACATCTGTCATTCTTTATGGATCAGAAAAAGGTTAAAAGTATCAATATTTGAGTTTAAAGAATTTACAAAAGTGTCTGAATGATTTAAAGATAAATGTTGATAAAACCTGAGTGGTATGGATTGGAAGCAAAAAATACAACACAGATAGTTTTTTACTTTAATTAAATTTACATTGGGATGGGGAAATATTTGCATTGTTAGGAGTAGAATTGAGTGTGAATCTGCATGAAATACCAAAGTTAAATTTTGAAAGAAAAAAAAAGAAAAAACTCACCAAACTAAAATCCCTACTAAAAATATTGTACAGAACATCATTTACACCTAATAGATATTAGTATTATCAAATCACTTCTTATATCAATATAATATATATATATCTATTTAATCACCTGTTCTTCTCTTTACATTACCCTGATGATAAGTATCACAAAAACAGTAAGACAGACAAGATAAAAAGGGAGGTAATTACTCAAAGTAATGCCAGTGTTGGATTAAAAATGGTCAACATGACTGCTTTTATACAAGCATTAACACTCACCTGGATTATGAGTCTTTAGCCAAAAACAGAAGTAACAAGATATACTGAAATCACCTATTGATATTGATCTTCTTCCAGTTAGTAGTGTTGAATAAATAAAGATTTGTATAAACAAATGTAAATATGTTTTGGCATGATGTTCTAAAGGCTTAGTATAAAACACATTTAAAATACAATTATAAAATCTTTCATGAGAACAAAGACATAGTTCCAATTTGGCATAATAGTAAAATTGTTGTTAAAGGAAAAATACTTCTTTAAAAAATGGTGTGAAAGTAACAAAACTATCATTGATTTGATGAAAGACTCGAGTACTGACACATTTTACTCATTAGATGAATTTATTGAGAAATATAAACAATATACATAGCATAATCAACATTACTTACCCTTACATACCAATTAATGTACCAATCTTCAGCCAGGCAAAAAAATCATTCTATATTCTATAATCTTTTTAATAAATCTGAACTGGAACACATAGTTAGACAATGTTGACCATTAATCAAGGACTAGATATTACTGAATGCCATTCCAGGTAACAAATAGTACAAAACTTCAATGGTTCCAGTATAGAGTAATCCACCATATCTTTGTTACTTATTCTTTTAAGTTAAGAATATTTATCTCCCCTGTCTGTGTTTTCTGTAATACCAAAACTGAGACATTTACTCATCTTTTATGGTAGTATCAGGAAGTTCTAAACTTACTTCAGTGCTTCAAAACATTATATCAGGGACGGATATATACGTGATATATACGTCCCTGATTATATGAAGCCTAATTAATCAATTTCTCTGTAAACAACAAAATCCTTCATTTTTGGCATTCTTTATCAGAACCTCCTTCCCAGTAATCATGTTGACTATGAAATTGTCATAATTATAAAACGCTATATTTACAGGATGAAATGCTTTCACAACTCTCTAAATATAAATGCTCATATAAATACAATCAAAAATGATTATTTAATCCAGAAATATATTGTAGATGGTAAAGAGGACAAAGGAAAACAAAAATTTGTGATATTTATGATAATTTTTTCCACAAAATAGTACTAATTTCTACTTTTGGAGTCCTTGTTCAAGTGGAAAAAAGCAGATATATATCAAACACATTATGTAAATATGCAATATAATGTCAAATTTCATCATTTCTCATCTTAAAAATTCTACCCTATCAGGAAGTCAAAGCTAGACATCAAGAAATAATTAATTAAGTCAGGTTGATCAAAACCGAAATTATAAACAGAGGGGTACATTTAATGTTTACATTCCTTGTGCATGTAGGAGAACAACGGATGTGTTTAAAGGTTGTGAGAGATCGAACACCAGCTCTGCCGAAATTTGAACTTTCCCGCCTTTTTCATCAATTCGATGAGATGATTTAAATCATAACCTTTTAAAAACATAAAAAGAGTGTCACACAACTTAACACAAATATGTTGTTTCTATTGTTATGTACGTATTTTATTTCTAGATTTTGTATTATATTATTTGTAGATTTGCTGCGGGATGTACTTCCGCCATAGCGTTCACAATTTGCTGATCATGCCGGGGGTGACAACGACAACGAAAACGCCAGAAAAAGCTGTAAACGGTGTTACAGAAGAGCCAAAGAAAGATCCAGATGTCTTGACACTAGAAGGTTGCATTAACGAATTATATTCTACATATATATGATAGCGAGTTATCAAACTAAAACCCTATAATTAGTCACTATCATGTTGTGTTTTCAGACTTCTGTTTAGAGATAGGTTCAGTGGCTCATTGTTGATATTTCTACAACGCAATCGTGCTAGCATGTTTGCTTTTACATTAAAAGTTCACAAACCTCTGATTTTTACCATGAGTACATGTGCTAAAGTTAACTTTACCTAGCGCAATATCGAGTCAATGGTTGTTCGTAGGACAGACCGATAACCAGGTTACTGGCCCAGGTATTACATTATACTGGAGCACATGCAAAAGAAGGTGTATATGTAGCTATATTTGAATTTGATCATATTTATCAAGGTTTGGTTATCCATGGAGATTTGTGACATTACAGTCTTGATTTTGTGACACACCTTGATCAGATCAGGGAAAACTACTAATTTATTTGTGTAGAATATGCCAACTGGCCCATTATGCACTAATAGGGGTATGTATTTGTTTCTAAAAATAGCTGATATCACTTTGGAATAAGCCTTTTCAATTGTTTTGTTTTTTTGCCCAAGTCACATTCATTTACCCTTGAAACATCACAGAACTGCAAAAATAAAATTAATTTGCATGGGGGAAAGAACTGAAAATAGACGCCGTACACCCGACCTATATTACGATAGTATAGTTACTACAGCTGCGACTGTTAAATCAAGCTTCTATGTAGATAGCACTTTCAGTAAACATGTTTTGATGATAAAATATTTACCTGATATTGCCGAAGGTACTGTTTTAATTATTTTGGTTATTTTTAGTAACAAATTCATACTCCAGTTGACATGTAACAGGCAAGTTTGTATATCATCCGCAAATTTGTTGTTTCCTTGACCTGTTAATATTGAATACAATACAGGTTCAACCATTTAGCAATAGTGCTAGCCGCATCTATCAATACAATCCTTGAATTATCAAGGTATTCAGTCTGCATAATGAAATAACCAATTTTCTGGAAATTATAAAGTTGTGACATAACATTCCTGATATCTGATTTTGTTGATAGAAAAATGAAAATATTTCCCTTTGATTATGTTCATGAATATTCATTAAGAAATAATCCAATTCCAAGCTGAACATTTATTAAAAATTTGATGATTTTGTACATCTTTGTTGACCAAATTGTTCATCATATTTAAAAATCAAATTACATGAGAAAGATGGAAAGAGGCATCTATTTTTTACATGTACAGGACTGTGATTAAGAAGTCCTAAGTTTCTTTCTACCAATTCTCCTTTGAATGCTGACGTAGGCAAGGGTTACTTATTTCCTTCAATTTTTATAGGGCCAGGGTTCTGGGGTTCATTAACTACATGTAACAAAGTCAATGGAATGTCACAGTAATTTAGACCAGTAATTACACTCACTTGATATTGGTCACAACACATACTTTGTATATGAAATTTGATTACTTCAACCTGAAGGTAATCTTTCCAAAAAACTCATCAAAATCCGTTTAAATATTTCAGATTGGCTCAGAATTGTTTCATTCATTGCATATTAAGTAGTCTTTTGAGTTTAGTAACACCAGAGGAGGTTCAGTAATTAAAAGACATATTAGCTCCTATTTCATCTATTGATCATCAATTAATTATTACTGTTGCATGAAACAGTCTGAGAGTGAATCAGTTGAATATAAGCATTTGTGAAGGTTTGAATACTAAGGTTGATTGGTAAGAATTCCATTTAAATGTTTATCAGATTTGTAAACAGATATTGGCATGTGTGTACACTTGCAAATGTTTTATCCACAGTGTCTTGAAGCACTAATCAACATTCAGTTTATGAAAGTGACATAAAGTAGCTGAGCCATTTCATTCTTTATACCGGTAGTTGCAAGTTGCCAGCTGGTGGTATTATCCTACAAATTGTATCCTTTATTTGCAGACATCAGAGAACATGTTCGACATATCGAGAAATCAGTCTCCACAAAGGAGCCTCGGTATTTGTCGCGTGTCATGCGTGGTCTTGTGGGTATTAGACGCAGACTCAACCCAGTGGTACTAAGGAAGCTGTTGAATGGCTACATGGTCAACCAGGCGACACAAAAGGAAGAACTCTTGAAGTTCCTCGCTGAGGTTGTTTTTTTGTAAACTTATTATACTGATAACTAATTTGACGCTCTGTAAAGAAATTTCTTCTTTTTGCTTTTGCATCATTCTTAAGCAAGTGTCATATTTAAAAGTTTGCTAGTGATTTGCAAAGAAAGTTAATGTGTTTTATGATACTTTTAAATCTAATGATAGCCAGATATAGTGTGTTTTCACATCATACACCAACTTAAAAGCTTCAGATGGTTCACAAACTGATATTATACCTGTCTTTCCCTCACTGGGTTCATCAGGACAATGAAACATGCAATTAGAAGCCCTTAGGTACAAAAAAGTGGTTCAGTGTAAGGTGTGTTGTGAATTGTCTATTTGTTACATCATTATCATAGATATTATGCCTTTTAGCTTAAAATGCTTTAATGTTCTTAAATGTCAATTACATGAAAGTTTTAACAGAATGCCTAGAATGTTTTTGTGGTTTGTAATCTTGAGGTAACCATTACTATGATTAGGAACAAAGTATTTTCAATGGTTTGTATATTGTGGGTCCTGTTTTGTAGCCGATGGAGTCAGATGGACCAGAAACACCGTTCAGACCGAGGTCAGGCAAAGCAGCAAACATTGCATTAATACCGGAAGTAGAGACCTATCTTCACCTCCTTATATTGATTCATTTGATTGACCTACAGAAATATGACATGGTATGTTAGGAATAGACATTTTTATCATGTTATGTAGTCTACTCCAAAAAATATCTTTGATTTATGTCTAAAATGAAATAACATATACTGTCTTGGTGTTTATCCAACTGTAATAAGTCAAGGTCTGGTATTTGGTCTATTCCTATCTATTGCTGTTTAGTAGAATTAACAATGTATGGTCTTTCATTGCTATCCTAAAAGCAAACCCAATAACATTGAACTTGATGGACTCTAGGGTTTCTTGATAATGAATAAGTTTTATTAGTGAGTAAATACATAAAGTTAATATTCATATTTTGGTAAAAGGTCATGTTCTTAAAGTTTGATTTTAATCTGATAATGTTCCTATACCATTTATTTCTTCTTTTTTTTTTGTGAAATATCCTGTCATATTTTATTATTGCAGGCTGTAATGTGTGCAGAGTTGTTGATGTCAAAGATTGTAATGCATAACAGACGTAGCCTCAACATGCTGGCAGCAAAATGCTACTTTTATTATTCCCGAGCCTATGAGCTTACAAAAAAATTAGACAAAATCAGATCGTAAGTATTTCAAGTCTGTAACAGGGTAAAATGGAATGCCTGCCAATGTAGTTGAAACAAATAGTGAACATTTTTTATTTTTGCTTAACTATGGGAATAAATTTGAGTACTCCTGTCTCAAGTATTTGATATTTTCAGTGAAAGCTATAATTTCTTTGAAGGGTTTTTTTTCTTTGTTGGAAATTCATGTTGTCTAGACCAACTGTGGTTGTATATGGAAAGAGATGTTGCAATATAACCCTGTATATGTTTGCTGTGTTCAGTCTTTTTCAAGTAATACCACATAAACAGTTTCTTTGTCTAAATATTTTACTCTGAAATGTAAACAAGATAAAAAGAAAACATGGTCACAATTATCATAATGAAAAATCAAATTCCATACATTTCACACGAAAGGATTTGCCATATAGACTGGCTTTGGATTTGGTTACATTTTCTCAGAAAATCACTCTACAAAACAAAACCTTTAATGATGTGTCCAGCTTGGATTTGTGTCATCCTTGAGATTGAGAGAAAAAATGAACATCAATACTGAGAATACCAAATTCTCATCTGAAAAACATTAATTGAAATAAGCTTTGTTTTGCATTTAAATATGATTTAATTAGTGATCAGTCTGTTTATCATGTACTAAAGAAATTCTCATTATAAACCAAAAGTGGAAACATATTCGTCGATATAACTTCACAGTAAATAAAATACTACATAGAGAAGGAATTCTTAGTAACATTGTCATAAAGACAATTTCTATTTTGGTGTTTACAGTTGGAAAATTGTAACTGTATACAATTATTTATCTTTAGTTTCCTCCATGCCCGACTGCGTACTGCTACCCTGAGGTCAGACTATGATGGTCAAGCCTCTCTCCTCAACCTACTTCTGAGGAACTACCTTCAGTTCAACCTTATAGAACAGGCCGACAAGCTGGTATCTAAGTCCACCTTCCCTGAGAGTGCTTCTAATAACGAGTGGGCCCGACATCTCTACTATTTAGGTGAAATATCACATACATTAGGATGAGAAAATTGTACTTCTTAAGGAAATCTTCAGTGGAAAAAGTGAAATTTATCATATTCTTATCATATTTGATTTGTTTGTTACACAATATATCTTTAGATCCATTTTGAAAATATGTATGTAAATAAACAAACTTTTGTTGTGAAAATAAATTTGTACATTAACTTTACTATATTTCTGTCTGTATATATAGTTTATTTCTTAATTAACATGACTGGAAAGTATTCCTCTATTGACAAAATTAAGCATTGGTATTTACAACTAAGAATGCTTAGGTGTAAGGTATATTTCATGTCAATAGGTTGTCAAAAGTTACTTATCCTTGCTTACTTGTATGTCAAGTAGAGAGGGATAATTCTGCTTATTCCTCGTTTACTTGTATGATGGGATGAGAGGGAAAATTCTGGTTTCCTTAGTTTACTTGTATGATGGGAAGAGAGGGAAAATTCTGGTTTCCTTAGTTTACTTGTATGATGGGAAGAGAGGGAAAATTCTGGTTTCCTTAGTTTACTTGTATGATAGGAAGAGAACAATAATTCTGTTTGCCCTCATTTACTTGTATGATTGAAAGAGACGGATAATTCTATGTTCCTTAATTCAATTTGTATAAGAAGAGAGCAATAATTCTGCAAAGTTTTGTTTTCAGGAAGAATAAAATCTGCCCAGCTGGAATATTCTGAGGCACATAAATATTTGCTACAGGCCTTAAGGAAAGCTCCTCAGCACAGTGCTGTAGGCTTCAAACAGACAGTAAGTTCTATCTCTCCATCCTCCATTAAATTTGTTATTGGTGTCTGCTTTATGGTTTAACATAAATTTACAAAGCCAAGGACACAGGTCCAAGTTCTATGTATAATAGTGATGTTTTCTTGTCTCCAGATCCAAGAGGAACATCACACACAGATAAAATTAATTTAAGGCGTCTGTATTGATAATTTATGATCAATGTCAGAGTTACATTCTGAACTTGTCATTACTCCCTGTTTTAATTTGTTCTTTGAAGTTGGCATCAAAAGTTGTTTCACATAGTATTGATAGATTCCAGCTCTCTACTTTTGATTACAATGATAAAAGTGATTAATTAAGAAATTTTAAGGAAAATATTTCAGGCTTTTCCTGAAATGAGTTGATGTATGTGCTTGGTCAAAGACAATAAGAAAAGAAATTTGTTTTCCAGGTGCAGAGGCTGGCCATTACGGTGGAGCTGTTGTTAGGAGATATCCCAGATAGACATGTGTTCAGACAGAAATCAATGAGAAAGACACTGGCTCCATACTTCCAACTCACCCAGGGTATGTGTAACAACTGGTCTGAAATATTATCTCTAAAGCATGACCATTAAATGTCTTTGTTGTGATAAGAATAGGTCTAAACATGATGATTGTCTGAGCCACTGTAGTAGTAAAATGTCTAGAACATTATACAAGTAATCTGTTTCATTTGAAGTGTGAAGGTCAGAATGACTTTCAGTACTTACTGTAAATGTAGCTATTATGTACTAAATGTACTAGATATTCCATCAAAATATGATTTCTGTATGTCATTTAAATAGTAATTATTTTGAAATTTGAGTTCCTCATTGCATTTATGCGTTCTAAATTGATATTGCGCTAAAATAGAAATGCACTAAAATAAGTACATCTACAGTATACTGTAACAATGTTTTCCTCTTCTTCTGTTGTAAATTTTGTGTTGTAATCATAGAAATTCATTAGACTGATGTGATTTTAAGTTTGGAATTTATTAATCAGTCTTTAATTTGATTCGTTTGACATGATATGTACTATACATTTGACAGCTGTGAGGACGGGAAACCTAGCCAAGTTTAATGAGACACTACACAAATTTGGCTCCAAGTTCCAGGCTGAGGATACCTACACACTTATCATCCGTCTGCGTCATAATGTGATCAAAACAGGCGTGAGGATGATTAATCAGTCGTACTCTAAGATCTCTTTGATGGACATTGCACAGAAGTTGATGCTGGATAGCCCGGAGGATGCAGAATATATTGTAGCAAAGGTATTGTAACAAACCTGTTCGTGATGGAGATGTTTATCACTTATCAAAATTATTTCTTATTCATTTATCAGTCATTGTTTTTAATTCTGCATAGCCAGTTATTTTTGTGGGGATGATGTTTTTGCTATTTTGCAGCACATTGACATGACCATCAAAATTTGATCTGCGAAATGATGAGACAATATTTAGATGTTTCCATTACATCCGGATTGTGAAATTTCATTCGGTAAAATATAATAGCATTTCATTTTAACTTGTGTATGTGAGAAATATCTGTGGGATGTTACACTTATAAATTGATGGACACATTTTTAGAGACATCTTATTAAGACCAAACCATTGTTGTGTACAGGCTATCCGTGATGGAGTGATTGAAGCCACCATTGACCATGAACAGGGCTATGTTCAGTCTAAAGAGACAAGCGACATCTACACAACTAAGGAACCCATGGCAGCGTTTCACCAACGTATCAGTTTCTGCCTAGATATACACAATTCTTCTGTAAAGGTAACAAAAAAATTTCAAATGTCAAAGAGATTTTCCAGAAAGGCTTTTCAAAGAATATATAACAAAATGTAGGTGGTAGAGGTCTATGATGATAACCCTCAAACCAGGGGTTCAACCAATATAACTGTTACAACTGCTTACATGAACATACCCTTTATTGTTAAAAAAGTATTTATTGATTTGACCAGTGGTCATTCAATTCAAACTTTAACATTTTGATAACCGATTCCTCAAATAGCATAAAAAATACTGAAAATGTTTGCACTATTGATTCTAATAAAAGTTTTTATTTTTCTAGGCTATGAGATTTCCACCAAAATCATATAATAAAGATTTAGAATCAGCTGAGGTAAGAATAACAACACAATATATGGTTAAGAGGTTGAAGAGCATCATTCAATATTTAAATGGAAGACCTCAATTTGGACTGTGACTCTTTAACAGATTGAAACACTTATTTTCTAGCAATGTTACCAAAATTTTATTATTGCATGCTTGATAAAGATGTTGGTATATATTGAATTGGGCCCTGTTTGTGCAGTCAATATTTTGGAAATGATAATTGCTACTGCCATGAGTATAACAACGAGAATTGGTGAATTTGACCTACATTTGATGCTTCAGTGAATGAGTTCAAATTTTGTTTAAGAAGACTTGAGTTATATTAGGAAATCTATTATGTGATACTATAAACCAACATTTTTTTGCGTTCTATTTACTTTTGTGAATTTTAGGATTGAAGAAAATCCCAAAAATAAATCACTTTGAACTGAATCATTGATAATGAACACCAATGTTCATGCTTAACATTTGCTACTTTACAGTATTGACTATTTTACCTTGCCATGCATATTTGAATTCTATGAATTGACCACCTTTCTACAAAGTCATGCAAGCTTTTAAATAACTGATTGACCTGCATTTACTATCTAAACAAAAATTTGAGACACCTTGTGAATTTGAAAGTTATTAGACTGATATATTCCTCTGGGTGTTGCATAATGTCAAAATTCATTTCCGTCTGTGAACAGATCAATACTGACCCATGTCCCTCAAACGTCCTAAGGTAAGCTCACCTGTTGTGGACAAATAAGCAACTGGATATGGGCCTCCCTGTAGGGGTTGAAATGAAGAATGCTTTTTTGATTTTACAATGGTGGCTCAGAATTCATGAAAGCAAATTGAACTTGTTTTGTTACTGAATTGGTGAAAGTTAGTAGCTGTGAAAATTGTTTGCAAGATATGGATTACAGTTTCAGGATGAATATAACTGTAGTGTTACAACACTATTGCTCATTGTATTTTGAAACATCCAAAGGTTGCTACATTGTAATATGACTTGTCTGAAAACTAGTTTTCTGAGCAGGGAAATAGATGACAGAATCTTCTTGTTATTTTTATTTTCACATTTACTCTTTTTCCAGGAGAGACGGGAGCGTGAACAACAAGAGCTAGAAAGTGCCAAGGAGATAGCTGATGAAGATTTTGATGGGTTTCCTTAGATTGTGATAGACTTTTAAGATACCTGTCAAGATTAGTAAGGTGCATCATGTTTTGATATTACAAAACCCACTGTGTCAATATTTTTCCAGTAAGGCCAGCTTGGTGGTGATGCACTAATGCTATTATGTCTATTAAGTAGAAATTTGGCATTAAACATAACATCACATAAGTTGTATTTTTTCACATACGTGCAACATTTAAATGTTCTTATTAGCCTTGTGTTGAAATCTCAGAAAATTTGTATGCAAGTGTTTAGCTTGGTGTTGATGCTGAACTCGGAGGATCTGTGTGATGTTGTGAGAGAAAATTTCTGAAATAGAATATTGGATGAGTTACTGTAGACACACATTTAGTATTGATTTGTTGGAAACTTTAAGTAGTCCTTCAGCAATGGATGCCAGGACAGTATAGTGCTATTTATGTCATGTCATCATTTGATATGTTAACCAAATTTTAAGTATTTTAAGTTTTAAGATACCAGTGTTGCAGAATTTCTAAATATTTGTGAGGACATTCAAGGCAGTAGTAATATTTCAATTACGCTATTTCTGTGAGTACTACTGTTGGAAGTATATTTTATAACCAGTAAGGAATTAACTTTAGATATTGAAAGCACCATCTTCTGTCAAAAGGAACTTTACATTATTAAATATGAATTCAATAGGTAACACAGTCAGATCTGAAATTATTTTTCAGACCACAGTCATGAATCAATTATGAAGTCAATATGAACACTAGTTGTAATTTATTATCACAAGGGAGCTAACAAATCAAGGCTTATTTTGACTTTAACTTCTTTCGTAAGTTTTGCGCAAGTTTTTGAACAATGAATAAATATAAACTTGTGATTATACAATATTATATAAACTTGTCTTCATCCAATGTAGATAAATATTCTTCAACAACTTGATAGTTAGTGGTATGATACAAGTCA
Source organism: Ylistrum balloti (assembly GCF_031769215.1). Taxonomy (NCBI): domain Eukaryota; kingdom Metazoa; phylum Mollusca; class Bivalvia; order Pectinida; family Pectinidae; genus Ylistrum; species Ylistrum balloti. The sequence goes on along the minus strand of NW_026782401.1, from coordinate 92,325 downwards.
TTAATGACTTATTGTTGATGAGACTAGATGTATGGGTGGAAATGAATGTATTTGTGTTCTTTGTAAGACTTTCAAGAGATTTTCAGGAATCATACAAAAATAATTATAATAAATTCATGATAAACATATTCAAAATATTTGTTGTCTTATCATTATGATGTATATGTTAAGTACCAGTTCCATGTTTCAATAGCCAAGTTACCAGTTTAGTATGTAATTGACCTTGTACATTTGTATCGCCTGATATTTGACACTTTTGTATGGTATATTTACCTCATCTTCACAATTCTTATTTCTTCTCTGAATTTGACTTGAAATCATCTGATGAATGTTATCTTGGTTAAATTAACTGTTCTACAGAATTACCTAAAAATATAAATGAGTCTACTTTTTACCATGTACTCTAGTCTAGGGAAGGATGAGATTTATTGATTTTTTAGGACTCGGATATTCAAGTCCTGGACTTGTACTTTTCCTGTGGGACTTGCCTGAACAAATTTTGAGAACTCAATTACTGTCTTAGTATTGGGACTCCTTGAAATGTCATAATTGGTATTTTGGACATGCCTGAAGAAATCTAACAAAAATTAACAGTAAACATAATTTTAGAGATCACATAGTTATCAACAGGTACAGTTAATTGTTATGTGAATTAATGCTGAATGGTCTTCACCTTAATATAACTGATATGTTTAAAAGATGAAACAGCTATATGATGCAGTTTAATACATCATTTTGCTCTATTGTATCTAGCTTTAAATTGGATTAAAATGTGCTTTTCACTTGTGTGTCTTTTGTACAGTCTTCAATGAGCACAAAAAAATATATATATAAAATTTGATACCTTTTGGCTAATGCTCGTTACTCTGAAATTTTTTGAAATTAGGTCAAGTTGAAAATTAAAACATAAATGTTGGAAGATATACAGAGATAAAATGAAGAAAAAATGAAATAAATGTTGGAAGATATACAGAGATAAAATGAAGAAAAAATGAAACTTATGATAGAAATTCATGTCAGTAGAAAACCTGTTGCTATGGTCCTACAGTAATAGATTGATGTAGTGTATGTTGGTTCATTAAACTGTAACTTGATATCTTGGCTGTTTACTTGAATTTAGCTTGATACAATTCTAGCGATTCAAATATCCATAAGGCCATTTCATGTGAAAATATGTTTTATATAACCATCTAGTTTTCAGTAACAAGAAAAGAATGTATTAGAAGAGTCGACCAAATTATCTCCCTTTGATTGCAAACTGACTTGAATATGTAACTGCTGTTCATTAAGATATATGCCATACTAATTCTCATTGTTAATACCAGACGAATGTTGTACTTATATCAGGAATAGGACTTCATTTTAAATCACAAAAGCATTTGATATGCATTGACATTTGTTTCAAATAAATTCCTCTCGACACATTTTTCTACTGGTTTGGAGAATATCAGATTAACAATTTTATACTGGTCAAACTTGATCTGAACTTATAAATGTCTCAAGGATAATATATATCAATAACAATATTTATTTTTATCTATGTATCTATTTATTTATTTCGTCAAGTTACAGAATTGAAAACAAAATATCAGATGAATACTTGCAAACAATATCAAGATATTTACAGCATGCATACAGTAGCATAATCATCTAAAGCATGTTGTCTTTAGGCGAGAATTCAATGATGGCAAATGACATTCAGATATACAGCCAAGTTAACAGCATTTCTGATTGCACAATGGCTAAAGCTAAATATTCGGACATTCATGCTACTAGAGGGACAAATTAATGGTAAAATCACAAAAGGCAGACAATTTCTCCTGCTGACACCAACCTTAAGCCAACAAACAGGCGATGAATACATCTACCAAGGAAGCAAAGACTGCATATATTGAAGAAGATTTAATTTGACGTATTTCAGAATAAGAATGATGATTGAAATTGAAAACAAATATGACTAAGGGTATTTTATATGTATGATTTATTTGTACTGATTCTAGTGATTTGTACAGTGACCAGGTTTCCTGTACTTACCTTCTATGACCTTATTGCAGATACATAATTGAAATATTTAAAAAGACTTTTTGACACAACTTTTTGACAAGGTGTGAGAAGTTTAAATTGTCAAATCCTTATCTTTTGATAAAAACTCGCCTCACCTCAAAGAAGAATACTTAATCGGGTTTCGTTTCATGGAGAGGCATATAATACATTTTTGTAAATTCAGCTTTCATACTCTAAATTTTACAACCTGTCAAATTCTCTTTCAAGATCTTCTTGTAATTTTCCAGAGTAAAACAATCATGCAACTCTTTTTAAAAAAATAGCTGTCAAACGAGTGGAATGTCTCGGAATCGCTTGTAAGTCATTTATATAAGAACAATTTGAACCAAACTATGTAACCCTAGGGAACAACTGAACAAACACTCAGATGTCGCTTATTTTTTTCGGCCAATCTTTCTTGCAGTCTAAAATGTTATCCTGATCCCACTGGTATAAAGTTTTCGTAGCAATAACTTTTGATTCACTTTGCTGAAGAAAAATCAGTATATCGATAGTATCAACGACAAAATCTGTAAAACTTGTGATGCTAGTTTTTGCAGGTCTCTTAGGCATAAAACCATGTGCTATGTCATTGCGTATCCAGATGGCTTCATAACAAACTGCCTGAAAAGGTTGTTTTCCATGCCGACTTCTTATTTTCCTATTCAGTGATATAATTCTGTTGCGATTTATTGATCCGTCTGAGATTGTCTGATCTGCTGAATGTCCAGCCTTCTTTGGATTATACGTCTGTCTGGTGTTCAGTAAGTCGGTACCCGAATCTTCTGTTCTATTTCTCCGTTATTTCTTGAATCCGATCATGTATTCTGCGACGTTCTCTTGGGATATGTTGGAGAGTCTCGTAGGGTTTCGTGGCTGTTGCTATCCAAGGCAAATCCTTAGAATGTTTTCTAACAGACATCTGATGGTCCGACAAATCATATATGATAGGGACAACATCAGGAGGATGGCCATCCCCGATAATCCAGGGATTACAAATCACTTTTGATCTTTGCACCCCAGGAACATGACATCGCAAAATAGAAGGCATAAGCGAAGTAATTTGATTGGTTAAAGGAGAAAAAAAATGACCAATCACATGTTGATAAGCTCCTGTTAAAGATTGCAAAGGAGCTACAACCAACTTCGTTTGATGGACATCAAAGGATCAAACTAGACTTTTCGTCTTGTCCACAAGATGTCGCACATGGATCCATCAATTTTGCCATGACATGTTCTAGGGATGCAGAGAGCGAAAGTGATTATAACCCCTGGATTATCGAGGATGGACAAGTCACAAAGAAGGAACATAGACAAATGTATGTTTCACCGTGTGTGTGAAAGATGGGTCTTTCTCTGAGCGTTGAGACCCCTTTATCTCAACCAAAAGGGACTGAACGACTACTTGTCTCTTACCCTACTTGCCTTTTTAGGTAAGTATTGTTGTATGAGTGTGGCATTTTTGACAAGACGTCATGAAACTGGCGTCCCTCCCTTCCCAAGGGTGAGGCCATGAAGATCAAGGAAATCTCACACCAGTGAAAGCGTGAAAACATGTCTACCTTCGGAGTATCAGGTACAATGTAAATATTGTACATACCGGGAAGGAGTAGGCGGGGTGTGAGATGTTCACTTATGGACTAAAATCCTTATTAAAGTCCAAAAACAATGTTTAAATTATCTGACGAATTAGCATTGTATTTCCTTAACATCAGTTTACGACCTCCAGTTATTGTATGTCCAATCTGAGAAGCGTGACATGTATATCTATGGACATCTTGAACCCTTCTCAAAAAGGAGTTTTGGTATATAAAAGTGAAGTCCAAAACATCGAAATATTTACAAAGAATACAGAAAAAGTTTGCACTTCATTGCTCGTAACATCCATCTTAAACCATAAAGTAATGAGTGCACGTATCAAATGGGAAAACAAATGAGGTACAGGTGTGAACAGTAGAAGAGACTGAGATCAGACTACACCTTAAGATCCTGTAACTAGAACAATTTGAGAGAAAAAACAGAAGACGAGAGACGACAAGCAGGTAACAAACTGGAACTATGCTGAGAAAAGACTTAGCTGAGCAGAGGTCACTAAGATCTAGAATTACATTAACCACAACTACATTGTCCTCTCATGGCAGCGAATACTACTCCTTCTAAATTTACAAAGAAAGATGGAACCAGGTCGAAAATGTTGATGACCCACTTTGTGATAAAAGACGAGCCTTGGAGCATATACTTTCTTCAGGACAAGTAGCATTCACACAAAAGGTGTATGAATGGAAGCATAATAAGGTGCTTAGAGTGTTAGTAATCATGGAAAGGAAAACCCATCAGAAAGTACAGACCAAAGCATGGGGCATTTTAAGGAGGGAGAAATGGCAATAGCGACAACACCCCGCAGGCAATGAATTATGAGCCAGGCTTGAGATTAGAACTCAGGTGTGGACATCGATCAGAGAAATACATTTCCGCCACTGGGGTTAGCAACAATCCTTCGATAGAATATGGTCTTCTTGGACAGCCAACGGGCCCCTGGGACATAGAAGAAAATCAAGACTACAGTCCTGTGGGAGAAATGGAAGGAGGTGTGCAGAGGCTTAGGGTTGAAAAGGGACTAAGTATGAATAGTTATCTAACTGGCAGAATGCAGAGACAAGTGCACTGAATGAAGAGAGTAGGGTTGACTCCTTCCCCAAAGACATTGTGTTACGGTTGGCTTTGGCTGATGACGTCGCATTGAAGCTGAAATCTACACCAGTACACCAGTGTTATCTTAAGTAAACCTTCATTCCGTGTTAGATTCTATGAATCGACTCTATGAAGTTTTTATTTTTGCGAGCTGTAGCGAAAGCAAACATGAAAACTTCGAGTCGAGTTAATTAAAATCTCATCTGAAATGAGGTCAGAAAGATACATTTTTCACATTACTAAGGAAAGTTGTATTTTGAAAGGTTTTAAAATTGAAGTGTAGGGAACAAAATCAAATGTGTGCAGCCGTGCTTTTAACGCAACGCCGTCATATCATGACATCACAAGTGATTTCTGACTGGCGCAGCCAATGAAAACGCTCAAGGGCATATTACATACATATGCAACCAGAATTTCGTCAGTTGCAGAATTTGATGCTATCCAATACAATGGCGATAAATATGAATCAAATCTGCCCAGAAATTCTCAACATATGGCATTTATTCGGGACTGGACGTGACGGAGGGGCGTAGGTAACACTAAAACTCAGACCCAACCCATCCAAACCATCATAAAATGGCGAGAGCATAAAAATCTGATAGGAAATACCTCCTGAATGTTTGGCAAAACAGCTTCAACCGGAAATAAGCCTGTGCAGAATCTATTATAAAGACTTTCACATAAATCTTTTGTATTGGGATTTCTATAAATTCTGAAGGTTGAATGACAATATATTTTTAAACAGCTACATACCAAATGCCAGTTCAATTTCTCTATGCATTAAAGAGGAAATGAGAGGAAACCATATTATGACAGAGCGACGGTCTGGTGCGCGACACTGTATGCCTTGCTCCGACAATTTCATCGGAGCAGAAAAAATATCGATGCCATCCCGGAGCCAATTCGTGTTCTGACGTTAATATGGTAAATATTGTATTCCATGTTCAACATACATCATACATAATCCGTAAATACTGATATTTGTTTTTATATATATAGTGAAAATGTGATGAATTCTCCGTATATATATTGGTTTTGGTTTTCACTTGGAAACGTGTAAATCTAATCGGTGGTGTAATTTAAGTTTAACGTCCTTTTCAAACACATATAATTGCTATGAAGCGACGTTTGTTCCTAACACCTTAAACATCAATCCCTGATAATTCTTAAGTGATATGTATTCTAAGCCTATGTCTTCCAAGACCGATTTTTTTCTTGCAGCGTGAAAAAAGTCCCTTGTGATATTTTGTTATATATATCCATAAACTGAAGTCACATCTGACAGTTATGATTTGTTTATCGCTGAGCGGATATTTTTTATCTCGCGATGTGATCCGGAACTTAAACTATCAGAGGAACAAAAAATATCTCTTTATGATGTAGATTTTCAATTACGATATTGCCTCTGAAACAATGTTGTCAAAAATTGCTTATTGCCTTACGTTTCGGTGACTAGGGAAATTATCACGTCTATTTAGTGTAAAAACCTACAACCTGGCGTGCTTTGTCATAAAGTTAAAAAGGCCGTTATAACGTCTGTATTATTCATTTCTACGAAGGCTTCAAAAGGTCAAGTAATAAGGTCGAAAATCAAACCAGATATCAAGCGATTTCATTATGTAAAAATTAATGTTTGATAAAAAATTAATTTATATAGCTAGACTGTCATTCAGCTCAACACGCTAATGTCCGAAAGACGTGACCCTTGACCTCAATGGCATTGCGCTTTTGAACGCAATGACTTTAATGACTGTTCAAATAATGGTACTGACCAACTATTACGATTCCTGACATCTTTGATATTGATACGGAATCTTTAACGCCATGAACCGTGAAAGGACCAAAGCCATTGTTAAAAGTTATGGATCGAAGTAATTGCTCAGATTTTATCAACCAAAATTAGTACTTTAAAATCTAAAGCATTCAACGCCAGAGACAGCGTCACTTACTCTGGGTAATTAAAAAATCATTAGCGTCCTTCTCAGCAATGTCTCTAATCTAATATGGTGACTTCATGAGCTCTTCTTTATGAAAAAAAAAAACAACAAAAAACAAACAAAAACAACACGTGAATACTGTATTTCTAAAAGGGTGCAACGCATTTGACCCCAGTGACCTTTAAAGTGGTGATATGTCATTCATTTATACACATTTGACAAACCCTTCATCATAGCATACTATTTCAAATTGAAAAAAAGTTTGGTTCCGCCGTGCTTTACATGTAACCTTGCAATTCTCTCTATGTCATTCGTTGACACTATGTATTCCTAAGTAACGATGTAGACGAAAAAAAAAGTTGCAGCAGGACCAGGGACGTATAATAATACCTCGACTGGAACTATATACTACAGCTGGTTTTGAGGCCTTGAAATAATCACAGTTTCGATTTGTGAAATAGACATATAACAGTACCGACATTAAAAATGCACACACTCCATCACGTTACGTTATTAAACATGGCGCGTGCGGCTGTACGTATTAATTATGTTATCAAGTATGTAGCTGCATGGCGATACGATGAAGCCACTATATTAGAGTCAGCTGTGTTAAGTCACGCGCCACGAGGATATCAGATAGGGAAATTTATTATCACTCAGACCCTTGTTTACGTTTGTAGTATACAGACCGAATATTAATACTTTTGGTGTTAATTATTGGTGGTGTGTAACATTCTTTGTGAAATGCAAACAATTGTAGTTTTTTAAAACATGTCGTTTTTCAGATAAAGGATAATGTTTGAAATATTATTGATCTCTTTTGTTTATTTGTTATCGGTTTTCCTAAATTTAATTTCACACTTAACTCCCTACGTGTTTTGCTTCGCTGTGACACTCCTTCTCTTTAGTTTTGTTTGTACAACACAGTCCGCTGTGCAATCCTATATTTTCTTTTCCTCGCCTATTTCCAAATGCGACGTGACAACAGCATGGGAGCCCTCGACCTTTTTTTCCTCTCACAACTGATAGATATATGTGCAGGTTTCCTACCTAATTGTAATCATTGTGCTATGTGTCAATGTACAGACGAGCATCTCGCTGTGTACGCGACCTAAACTTGTCACGACCCCCGGGGTTAAAGCTCGCCCCGTATAGCACATGAATTATTCAAAGGTAAACCCCGTGGGTGTGCGTTCCTCAAGCATGAATAATAAATGCTTGACTGGAGTCCCCAGGGCGTCAGCTGTAGTAAGGTATATACACCACGAGCCCCAACGATCGATCGCCCTGCCAGACTAGGGACAGAGGTTTCAGCCACACCAGTAAGCTTATTATAAAATAAAGCCGGCTTTTCAGTGCAAAAACTGGGGGTAGAGCTCAGGGTCTAAATCAATATCTCGGATCGCCTATCTATTGAAAATTGCCGGTTACACGACCAGCCCGAGTCTCTAATCAAATGGACTTGTCCTGCCCAGCCCGCCCGTCTGGACTTTATCCAAGTGGTGGTTAGATTGTGCACCACTCTGGGCCATCACAACGTGTCACGGACACAGGTATCTTGGTTTGCCCGACCCCAACACCATATATTTAGTGATTTTTTTTTCATCGGTAACATTTTGTCCGGAACGTATCCCCAACCTACCATACAGAAGGTACCCAGAGGCTTTTACTTTCGTTTTGTCTCTACGGTGACTGATTTTTATCAGCTGAGCCCGCGTCACGGTAGGATTGGCACCCCTCCGTCTCGCGCCAACTTTATCTCTGTACTTTGTCGTACCGAGGCACGAAAAATACCCACGCCCTCCAGGGGGAAATACGTCACTGCCATACTGTTCCTACCCACGACAACAACCATCCACGTGGGGTCGGCTAGCCCAATCAGGGCAGGGAGCGGCGCGCGAGGAGCGAGTGACGTTACAGTCTCGTCCATATATGGATATTGCCCCATAGTTGGTCCCCACCCATTCTCAGGGACGGGATTTCTAAGCCTTCGCCCACACAAAAACTACGCCGACCTAGGGAACAAAATCCGACTCGCGTTTTCACTGGTGGTAAGGTGAGTTGATTCCTGTACATGTTTACCTGTGTCAGTTTTAATTTCATATAGTATTTATCGTTTGTTATTACTCTCGTATGAAAACACAGAGCCAGCCCCAGGGTCATGGGCATAACGTCGCGGAGCACGTCTGGCCAGGAACAAAGAATACCTCCATTTAGACTGCTAAAATACCACTCTAATCGTCACCCATTGTCATCTGCTATATCACAGTGCCGAGCAATGAAACTGTTTAATTCAATAAACAGATTGTTTGACCGGTAGACTGAAAATGTGGGTGGAATCGACTGTGTATCCAGTTGATCGGCCATATTGGCTAACGAAGCTGGGGCCCGTCACGGGGTAATTGTTTTCCAATTTGAAACACGTAAATGCAAATGAAATTCGTTCAGATTTAAAAAAAAATGCCACAGTTATTTGATATCTAGCTAGTGCAGATGACAGGAACGTAACTGTAACACATGCCAAGACAAGTTGAATGTGACGGTTGAAATATACATGTTAAAGAAAAAAAATTATGACTAATGTTTATAAACCTAACTTTATTTTTTTTCAAGTTATATTAATTTTTAAACTTGTTTATGATATATCATAGCTTATTTTGTCATTAAAAGAAACGTGAAAATGTTATTAAAACAGAGATGTAAATTCTTCATTTTAAATGGATTCATGTGTGACTTGTCAATTATGAATGCTTGATAATCTTCAAAGCAGACAGATAGTTATGTCCCATAAAAAATGAAATGAAGGTGTTCATTTGTTGATAAGATTGAAAAATGTATTGCCATCTTTGTAAATTTTTACTGCACATCAACATATGCAGGAGTATATATCAAGTTAACACAGTTCATATGACAAATTAAAATTATGTGAACAAACAAATAAAAAATAAAATCTTCAAAGTTCCCCCTTTCATGTTGTGCTTACATGACAATGTTTTGACTTATGTTCAAGCCAAATTGTCTTTCTTGCATTTGAACAATGGGAAACTGTCTAAGCAAGCCCCTCTGAGGACCCTCTATATTTGGTCACTCAAGGTTCAGATAACCTTTGTCCTTTTTTCTGACCATCACCTGATAAATGTAGTGATGGTGGTGGTGGTGGGGAGGAGGGGGTTTATGGATAACAATTACTGGCACAGAGTTTTGTAATCAAACAACATACAATAGGAACAGGTGGGTCCTCTAGAGGAACTAGGAGAGGTTAGCACTACAATGACATTAAGTCCTGTCGGGTGTTTCCTTAGTTGTAATTCACCAATTTCCATATAATATTAAAATTAACCCAGTATATATCAGTGTGGGTATGGATTTGTCACTTCAAAAAGCTAAAACTGCTTTAACGGTAACTTTTACAATATCTTTATGAATAGTTCCATTAATCTATGACAAGGTAAATATTTTTTTACTCAGAGATATGTTTACTGAAAGTGCTGGCTATACTTAAAAGGTAGATGCAATGGTCACTGCCTTAGTAGTGCTCTACTTTCAATACATATACCATGTAGGCTGGAAGTACTGTATCTATTATGGTTACTTTCCCACATGAAAATAAATTTTGATTTTTAGACTTTGATAATGTTTCATGACAAAATAAATGTTTGCTAGGTTTAATGTGATTTTGGTTATTTTTTAGGAACAAAGTCATATCCCAGTCACCGTGTAATAGGCTAGTCAGTGTATAATATGTAAATTTGTGGATTTCACAGACATGTCCACATAAGTTTGTGAGATGAATACTGCAAGATGAATGAGAGGTCATTTGATAAATTTGAGTGCAATTTAACCTTGACAATGTTTCCAAATCTACAAAAGGATGTGTGAAAAACTGGGGATACACCTTTTGAATTCCATCAAATTTTATGGTTTTATACCAGCTTATTCAGAAGTAATAGGAGGTGTTCAGAGCCTGTTTTTGTGTGTGGTTCTTCCTTCATCTCAAGGTCAAGGTCATTATGACTTTCTTGAAGGATTTGTTGGGTCTGTTACCTTGATTTGTTTGTCTTTGTATTTTTTTTCTTCCTGAAGAATGAATTTCAGTTGTTACATTGCTGCTTGTCTTATGTTGGTGTTTGATGATTTCTTCCAGGAAGGTCATAGAATGACCTTGTCAATTGCAATAGCTTGTGCCAAGTCCTTACCTTAAGGTCAAAGACATTTATTGAGTTTTCTTTATTGTGTTATCTTGTATAGGGATCATCATTTCAATCATGAATCATGATTTTCTTAAACCCCAAGGTCAAGGACAGTTGATTGTCTTTAAGTTTGATTGGATGTTCTTTGCTAGGTCAAGGTCAGTTGCCTTTAGTGTCTTCATGTTTTTCATTGGTATGGTCAAGGGCAGGCAACTGTCTTTGTGATTCATCAGTTGCTCACTGAAATGTCTGAACTTTTGAAAAAAATGACATGGTTTAATTTTCATTTGATGTCCAAGTGACAGGTACATGTTGCTATAGACCACCTGAAGCACATGATAATTTTGCAGCAATCTAGACTGTTTTGAAGTGGATATTACATAGGTATAGAATTCTTGTTTGATAATTTCCCCGTTGGAACCTCCCATCTATTGTGATTTTCAAACACAGCAGTGAGAAACGTTCAATGTATTTGTAAGAGAGAAATGAATGTAAGATTATATGAAGGAAGTTACTCCATTTCATTTCCTTTCTGAATGAATGTAAAATAAACCTATGGTGAACCCCCAGTGTTATGGGCAGTGGTTATAAATAGACCCAGGAGTAGGTTCATTATGTTTATAATACTTGTGGTTGATCCAGGATCAGGGTGTATAATTTGTCTGCTGGTCTGGGACAGGTTTTGTTGGGGTAGGGCATGCTGGGGTCAGGGCCTAGCAAGTCTTTATAAACAGAGGTTTCTGAACAGAACATGGGCATGTGTTGTACTAAAACAAACTACATACATGTATGAAAGATTCCAGGGTACATGTTAGTATGATGATAAATCTATCTGAAACAAAATCATATCTGTTAGGAGACTCTCAAAAATCTTTAAAAGGTTAAAAATGTTAAGTTGATTACGTGTATGCATTTTGACTGTTGACCTGGGGTGATTGTAGTTGTATCAGTAAAATGTTCAAATAAGAACTGTAATTATAAAGTTATAGTGTCAATATTCCTTTCTTGTTACATGTATTTATTACATTTTTTGCAGTGAAAAACAAGATGTATGGTGAAAATAATTTCATAGCATGAAAACAATAAGCAGCATTTACAGAAAAAAATAATTTTTAGCAAAGTGCATTTCGGACTGTAGGAACCACAACTCTGTAAAGTCACAGGAAACTCTTGATTAAAAAATGTATTGATTCTCCATATTCAAAATTAAATAAAAGTATTTCATGTGATCTGTTCAATTATTTCATGTGTAACAATATAATTTGAAAGGTGATGATAATAGTGCAGCATATAGACCAAGCTGATATTTTCAAACTTTCTCGGTGAATGACAATTAAAATCATTGAGGTGGAAATTTAAACCATTTATCTTTTTCAAAATATCTATGGGTCCATACTATACGATGAAATTTAAAGTTCTGTTTTTCATTAAAATCTAGGAATATCCGCTATACCATATAGGGCCATGTCAGACAATATTTCAGTTTTGAGTGACAATTTTATAGTTTAGTTCAGCGTGCCTTAACTTTTACAATGCAAACATTTAACTGAACAAAGATAACAGGTTTATTATGTGGAGCTGAGCAATATAAGAATGAGACTCAGTGCCATATGTAGACTAGCATATAGTTTATTTAATAGCAACTATTTGGAAACATGGTACATGTATATTGGTATTGATGTGAACTGACACAGAAGTATCTAGAGAAAACCTGTGCATGGATTATTGGTCAAGCACATTATCGTTAGAAAGGTTAGTCTGATTCATGTGACACAGTCTGGTTTTCTGGTCACCTAGACGCTGCAGCACACCCCGACCTCCTTATTCATTTATTTTTTGTTGGGGGTAGGGTGAGGGTTATGTCGGGGAAGGGGAGGGGAGGGGATATTGTTATGGGTGGGGTGAGGGTTATGTTGGGGGAGGGGAAGGGGTTATGTTTGGGGTGGGGTGAGGGTTATGTTGGGGGATGGGAGGGGGTTATGTTATGGGTGGGATGGTGGTTATGTTGGTAGAGGGTGTAAGAAAAAGATATCTTTGATATCTTTTTCAAACTGGAAGTGTGGATATGCCTATCTGATGATGCAGAAGAATTTTGAGAGTCAAGTATGCTTGTGAGCAAATTTATTAAAAAAAAAAGGTTGAATTGAATGTTTATTTTGCCGTAGTTAGCCATACTTCTGTGAAAAAAATAATGTTATTTTCCCTAAAGTGAATGTAAAATAAAAAAAAATGTGACTGTTTTCCCTAATACCTTTTTATACAGACACCAGCAGCAGTAAATTTCAGGTAGAGAAAAACTGAATGAATTCTATTATTCTACTCCAATGTTATGTGTTGGTACAACTAAAATTATAGCCGATCTGTATTTGCATCTTTCTTACACTGTTAATGGAGTCAACAATTGAATTCCTGGTTTATGAATTTATAAGGTGCAGCAATGTGTTCTTTGTTATGACTCAAAGGTGGATAACTCTGTCAGCCATGAGACTAGGAGACTGAGGCCATGGAGATGATCATGATGTTATTGTGATTTCATTATCATGTGATCTGCATTGAGTTTGAGTTTCTTTAGAAAATGTTACACAAAATCATGTCGGCCACAGATTTAGATGTCTAATTAATGATAATTATAAGTCTGGCCAGAAGGAAGAATAATGATAATCTAATAAGAGTTTCCAATTCATACCATAAACATATCAAAATTTATGAAACAAATCTTACTCTGTTTCTCAGAATAAAGAATAAATTGTAGGGACCATTTGAAAAATAAAAAATGTTCCTTAGGAAGGTAGGTGCTTGAATATACAGAGATTGCATCACATCAATTAAAAATGTCAAGGAAATACACTAAATGAAAGTACAGTCTCAGGTGATGAAATTAACCAAAAGGTTTTGTGCTTCCAGAGGAGCTCAGAATGTTGATTTCTGTTGCTCATAACCTTTCACTTGTTGCAATAATATATAGATGTAAAAAAATTGTCAAAAAACTTCCTGATTTTAGCTGAGCAGTTGAGCTATGGAAAATACGTATGATTTTTTTGTTCTCTCGTTATGATGCTGTCATTGGAGTGATTTGTCAAAATTAGGGGGTGTGAATCAGTGATTTTGTTATCAGCAGATAGACATATGATACATCACTGACACAGGAGCAGAAAAATGTAAAAATTTCCATCTAGTATTTCTGTTGCGTAGAGCAGATGCAGTATTTATAGAGACAATGAATCATCTATCATTTTAATGTAGAACTCTACAGGCTTCTTTGAGCAGACCAAAAAGATTAAATCATGATTTTACCTGTGTTAAAAAAAAACAAAAATGCGATGTTGTTATTATGTTGTTGCACGGAGCTCAGTCGAACTTTTATGATTGTGTTGGGAGGTTGACAGCTAGCTGGCAGAAACTAACTTCCATTTGCTTAATCTGCGATTATGTAACGTGTTACTGAAAAATTTAGACCCTTCATCAGTTTGAAACTTGGGAACTGCTATACAAGATGTTTCAGTGTTTTAAAGCCTTACATAGTGTTACATTGAATGTGGCTGATCGTCACTGTAACAAATTTACTGTAATGGTCAAAGGATGTTGTACCTATATAGTGAACATATGCTACCACAGAAAGAAAAAACCTGTAATTGTTCGATGTTTGTTGTAAACAAGGTCTTCTCTACAAAAATAATTTTAGTGTTATATCATAAGTAACACTACCTACAGTTTTTTTTATATGTACCTGGTATCATTTATTTCATATTTTTTAGTTATGTAGTCTAGTGCATAAATTGTGAATTCAAATTTCCTGTTTTATAATCTCAAATTCCATTCTTTTGAAAAACTGAAAAAAAACTTGTGTTATACTCTTGCTACTTTAGAGCTATGGTTATGATCAGATTACCTGATAAGTTTCAGAAGCTGCCTTGGGTTGAGTGATTTTTTTTGACCTTCATCAGACATAATTACAACTTGCAGTTGATTCTCTTTATGACATTGATTTGGATACAATTACCAATATCAATTAAATAATCTCAGCTTTGTTGATTGTTAGGCACGGCTATTACAATTTATCAGTACATAGGTAGCTAAGCCATTTAAAAACAAGAAACCAAATAGGCTTATAGGGCTCACCTGATCCAAATATACCTCAAAGACTTTTAGTTCATGAGCAGAAGTTGTTGAAAGGTTTTAATAAATCTGACCCCTGTGACCTTAAATATAGATCAAGATAATTTCTTGTTGGGCTTTATTCTAGGAATATTCCAACCAAATATCCTACATCTGGGTCTCATAGTTCATGAGAAGAAGTTGTTTAAAGGTTCTTACAAATCTGATCCCCGTGCCCTTGAATATAAGCCAGGGTAATTTCTTTTTGCAAAATCTGTTGGCATTTATCCAAGGAGATTACCAGCCAAATACCAAAACATTCAGTCCATTGGTTATTGAGAAGTTGTGTAGAGAAAAAAGTTGACACCAGATGACAGCGGGACCCTGCCCTTTGGGCCATGTAAGCTAAAACCTTACTGTCAATTATAATCAGAGCTTAAACATCTGAGATAGATAAACTGAAACATTTGGCAAAAAGAGGAAGAGGAAACCAGAACATAGATAAATCTTTGAAAATATCTTTTAGCCTAGATCATAGAATATCATGAGTAGGAGTATAATTCATTTATATTCATAACAGAAAGCATGGTAAGTGTTGGATTAAAAAATGTTGAGACAAGCAATGCTATGTTTCACAAATTGACCACAAACCCTTATTACACATTTACAATCATAATAATGATGGACTCTAAAAAAAGAGATAGTTCACATTTTTAGTCCAGTTATCCCCCTTTAGGCAGATTCTGGGATAATTTGACCACAATTCAAATTAATTTTGATCGATTAATTGAAAGGTTGCCTTGGTAATTTCAGAGAACAATTTTTCTTTGTATACTCTTTAAGACAGTGAAATCTTTGTTTTGTTGTATATATGGATTTTTTAATAACCGGTTGACCTTTCAATGTCATGCAGATAAAATTAAGGCTACAAATAAAATATTGGCTTATGCTCGCCTTAGTTTTGATTTGTAAAAAATGCTTTAAGCACAAATTCTTTCTGAGAAAGTGCAATCACAGACATCAGGTATTTACAAACATAAAAATCAATGTAGAACACAATATACTTACACTTGTGGGTGACTATATGTGATTGTTTAAAGGAATTCTACGTTTAAAGAATTTGTTTGAATCTTTCCTTGGAGGCCAATTTAGAAAAGAATGCAAACACATCAGTTCAGTTTTTAGGCCATTTTTTTTGTCCTTATAGTAAACAAAATCCCGTCTCATCTGATGTAGTAATTTATCTAGTGACTATGGGGATAGTACACCTACCTGTCTAAATTTGGACTTTCCTTTTGATCACTGTGGATTTCCTCAGTTGCCTCCAAGACTTCAGAATTTAGACGCTTAGCATCACTGACGAGTCCTAGGAGAACGGAACAGGTTGTGATGGAGTTTAATTCATTGTTCAGCTTTACTGTATGTAATTCTAAATGTGTAGTTGTACAATCTTTGATATAGGTCATTTGTAAGAATACAGAAGATGTAAATCAATGACTGAAAATATCAAAACAAATTTCAACTAAGCCATTGTTCTTTGGTTATTTCAATTTGGTATTGGCCAGGAATATTGGTAACTAGAAGGGAAATGTTCAAACACTAGTTTTACATCAAACCTACTACTCTGGGCAAGATAACCACTTCTTATTTAAAATGATCTTTTTTTTTCTACAAAAGGCTTTTCAGTTAAGAAACACTGTTAAAGTTTGAAATAAAAAAAAAATCATATAATTTTCAAGGTACCTGATATTGGACCGCTGACCAATACCGTGCCAAACACGAAAAGAGGCTCTGTCACAAACTAGTCTGGTTGGCAACAACTACTATTACACATATCTGGTTGTATATTTTATCACACCATCAACAATTTATATTGTTTCTTCAAGTTGACAAGGTCGATAGTGTACAGCTATGATGCCCCAAATTTATTGACTGTTTTCGTCAAAAAACATAAATAGCTAATCTATTATAAACTAATATGTAGCTTGCTACTTAAGGAACAACTGATGAGTTTTTGGTATTGAACATAAGGCATTGCGTGGATTGTAATAGTGAACCATGGATTGAAACTTTCAAGACTGTTTTGAACATGATGTTTTGAACTTGGATAAAAAGGCTTTCTCATGAATTGAAAATTAGAGAAAAAGAACACTGCATTTGACATAACAGATTGATAAATCATAAAGATGCAGATTGACAGTGTGATGTGAGATTAAATAAAATTTGTTTTGTTGTATGGGTTTATTGCTCTGTGAATAGCCACAATAATTTTGGGTCTCCTTGTAATAGAGTGTGGTCTGTCACATGCAATCCAGAGCAGAATTAGGGTAATGTCAAGTCGAAGGGCTAGAGATAACACAGGTTGATCCATTTTTCTGTGAAACAAACTGCCACAGGGAGGGGAGCATGAACACTACCCTACAAGATCTTTATATGAGCCTCAAAAGACAGACAATATTTTGCAGACTGAACTGTTGTGGCCTAAATAACTTCTTTACAAGAGGAAAAAGAACTGCAACTTCAACTTAACAGTTTGATAAAATAATATTTATAAGCAATATACCAAATGTGAAATGCAATAGTTAACTTTGAATATTGGATCATCTGTCTACAAATTTTCTAAGACTTCATCAGGCAGCCATGAATTATGGTACCTTAATGTACACAAAGTTGAAATAATGGCAGTTGTTAGACTAATCCGTAATATCGTGTATGCCCTCCCTGAACAGCTATAGCATCTCTTATTCTGCGAGGCATGGAGTTCCTAAAGAAATTGATTGTCCGTAGAGGAGTGTTATTCTTTTCCTTGATAAGCATTTTTGGCCAATTGGCGGAGGTTATTTGGGATGTTTTCTCGATTCCGAACTCTTTTGTCTAATTCATTCCACATGTGTTCGATAAGGGAGAAATTGGGGCTGTTTGGAGGCCAATCAATAAGACTGATGTTTGGGGGTTCCAAGAAAGTCCCTACGAACATTTGCAACAAACATGTGGCCTAGCATAATCATACTGAAAGGTAAATGGTGTCTTTTAATAAAAGGCATAACATGAGGCCTCAGGATCTCATCTCGATAGAGTACAGTCATTAAATTTCCATTCATGATCAGTTAAGTTGTCTTTAAGCTAAGGAAAATTCCTTCCCAAACCCATTACTAATCCACCTCCAAATCTCTCGCACATGTTGACCGCCATCTATTGAAATGGCATGAATTGAGATTGTTCTATGAAGAGCATGGACCTCCAAAGTCTCATAGGGAAATGTCTTTGCACATATGCCATCAACCATTGCATATGACATTCTCAATGGTAAAGTGTCAATGACAAACCACCATACTGGTGACATGGGCATAAATTTGCCACTTTCAGCTGATTTTTCACAATTTTGAGTGGATTTGATGCTTTCCATTACTAACTGGTATTTTTGTGCCTTTTCTGCTGCCATTCATATGCTGTCACACAGGTGGGCAAGTCGTGCTAATATTGGTAATTTAGGCACACCAGATGTGTACAAGTTTTTTGTCTCAGATGACAACTTTTTCACATTGATTGGGGTATTTGGTAAGGTGCACTAATATTCATCTTACTTTTTATGCTATGTTGATTCAATACAAAATAATTTACAATCAAGGATGTTGCATTTCTTAATCCTTTCAGTGTATATATTACATATAGATATGGTATAGATGTGGAAAAAGAAGCCGTCAAAAGATTAAAAAATCAAAAAGTAATTTGGTAACGCCTAATTTAAGTCAACATTTGTAGTTAACATGCTGTGACTTGTATATACCTGTGTACACCAGCTGCAGGCAAGACCCCATAGTATTAATTTGAATCATGCCTTAATTTAATTCCATTTGGTAGTAAATCAACAGCAATCCTATAAGAAAATACAAAAACACTTTTCCCACAGTCATACATACATATCTATGGATGTGTGTTTTCTGCGGGCTTGGTTATCTGGGTTTTACATAAATTTTTTTTATGGTAGATGGATTGGTAGATTCACAGCTTGTGCCGATACCTATAGATCTAAAGGTAATGTCTCAATTTAGAGATCAAGGGACCGATAAATCGAAACAAATTATATTTTCAAATAACTGGCTGTCTGAGTCTGCATAATGAAGTTAGGAATTTTTGTTAATGTTTTGTTCTTCGTTTTTTTACACCTTGATAACTGTGTGATTTTTTTTATCTCCTTTTTTTTTGTTGTGCAAAATAGTATATTTAGTCATTTTAAAGGTAATTTATTTGAGGAAGCTGTTCTAGTTAAGTTTTTTTCTACCTCCATATTTGCTGTGTTAAACTGGCGACAGATAGAGCTGCGTGCATATATAAAATGACGACAGGCCATCACAGGTGGTACATACATATATACCTCATAGCATGTGCATCACTGAATGAAACAGCAATAATGACATGCAAACCTGCATGGAACTGACAGCAACATCATTAGCAAGAAAATAGTGATTGGATACAGTTTCTATTTGAAGATTAATAGTATTGATAAGGTTGGAGACACTTCTTAGAAGTGTGTATTTTTTCTGTTGGAAAAGAAACACATGGTTAGTTTCTTTGTTTCCTTCATATATGGAGCTCATTTTCTAATGAAGATTTTGGAGACATTAAAACATTTGATGATTTGATTGACGTATGTCTTCTGCTACTGTTGGACACCTACATATCTGCTGTGTGAGGAGGCTGTGTGATAAAGGGACATTATCAAGATTTGATAACATCGACAGTGTAAGGCATAATAATTGGAGTTTTGTACAGGGCTGACATTCTGACTTGATATATAGTTCTAGATTGAGGAGGTGGAAATCTGTTATATTTAGCAAGATTTACATAGTCTATGATAAACTGATAGCTTAGAAAAATGTTTTATGTTTGAACTTGTTGAGTGAGGTGTTTAGCTAAGTTATACCTTAGACTGTAAGTTTCTTATGCTGATTGATGAAAACCAGTCATTGTGTTTGGTAAAAACATGGCCTAAAAACTGTGAATAATATTTAACGCCAAACGTGTCACCAGAGTCGCCACTCTTTCGTCATTTATGACTTTTAGACAGTTTTTCAGTGACTGAAGAACTGATTTTAGACAATTTAAAATTTTAAATGCGTCAAAGTGATCAAGCGTGGATGTATCCGTGGGAGGGACAGACTGATTGGGATGCACCTTATACTTATGTACTAGGGGACACGGCCATGCCATATACCCCGACAACTCAACCTCCTCCCCCTCCACCCATCCTCAGGGCTGGGGGAGTAGGGACGAGACGGCCAGTTGGTTCAGGACAGAGCTTCATGTATGGCAATAACACTGGTAAGTAGTATGGTTCATGGCAAGTGAATTGACAACAGGTACATGAATTAGCACTGTTTGATTTGTGAAGTGAATCCGATTTTTACATTGTATGTATACACATGATGCTGATACATAACATGATGGGGATTGATCATCAACTGTTATTATGAAATGAAAACTTTGTTACATTTCATTATATATATAGGTACACCGCAGGTCCAAGTTAATACACATTGCTAAATCCAGTCTCCTAGACTCCTATATATCATCTTATGAAATTGGAATACTTGTGCTCTGCTAAATTCAGTCTCCTAGACTCCTATATATAATCTTATGAAATTGGAACACTTGTGCTCTGCTAAATTCAGTCTCCTATATATTATCTTATCACATTGGAACACATGTGCTCTGCTAAATTCAGTCTCCTATATATTATCTTATCACATTGGAACACTTGTGCTCTGCTAAATTCAGTCTCCTATATATTATCACATTGGAACACTTGTGCTCTGCTAAATTCAGTCTCCTATATATTATGACATTGGAACATGTTTACTCTGCTAAATTCAGTCTCCTATATATTATCACACTGGAACACTTGTGCTCTGCTAAATTCAGTCTCCTTTATATTATCTTATCACATTGGAACACGTTTACTCTGCTAAATTCAGTCTCCTATATATTATGACATTGGAACACTTGTGCTCTGCTAAATTCAGTCTCCTATATATTATGACATTGGAACACTTGTGCTCTGCTAAATTCAGTCTCCTATATATTATGACATTGGAACACTTGTGCTCTGCTAAATTCAGTCTCCTATATATTATGACATTGGAACAATTGTGCTCTGCTAAATTCAGTCTCCTATATATTATCTTATCACATTGAAACACTTGTGCTCTGCTAAATTCAGTCTCCTATATATTATGACATTGGAACAATTGTGCTCTGATAAATTCAGTCTCCTATATATTATCTTATCACATTGAAACACATGTGCTCTGCTAAATTCAGTCTCCTATATATTATGACATTGGAACACTTGTGCTCTGCTAAATTCAGTCTCCTATATATTATGACATTGGAACAATTGTGCTCTGCTAAATTCAGTCTCCTATATATTATCTTATCACATTGAAACACATGTGCTCTGCTAAATTCAGTCTCCTATATATTATGACATTGGAACACTTGTGCTCTGCTAAATTCAGTCTCCTATATATTATGACATTGGAACACTTGTGCTCTGCTAAATTCAGTCTCCTATATATTATGACATTGGAACAATTGTGCTCTGCTAAATTCAGTCTCCTATATATTATCTTATCACATTGAAACACTTGTGCTCTGCTAAATTCAGTCTCCTATATATTATGACATTGGAACAATTGTGCTCTGCTAAATTCAGTCTCCTATATATTATGACATTGGAACACTTGTGCTCTGCTAAATTCAGTCTCCTATATATTATGACATTGGAACACATGTGCTCTGCTAAATTCAGTCTCCTGTATATTATCTTATCACATTGAAACACTTGTGCTCTGCTAAATTCAGTCTCCTATATATTATCACATTGGAACACATGTGCTCTGCTAAATTCAGTCTCCTATATATTATGACATTGGAACACATGTGCTCTGCTAAATTCAGTCTCCTATATATTATGACATTGGAACACTTGTGCTCTGCTAAATTCAGTCTCCTATATATTATCTTATCACATTGGAACACTTGTGCTCTGCTAAATTCAGTCTCCTATATATTATGACATTGGAACACTTGTGCTCTGCTAAATTCAGTCTCCTATATATTATGACACATTGAAACACTTGTGCTCTGCTAAATTCAGTCTCCTATATATTATGACATTGGAACAATTGTGCTCTGCTAAATTCAGTCTCCTATATATTATCTTATCACATTGAAACACTTGTACTCTGCTAAATTCAGTCTCCTATATATTATGACATTGGAACACATGTGCTCTGCTAAATTCAGTCTCCTATATATTATGACATTGGAACACTTGTGCTCTGCTAAATTCAGTCTCCTATATATTATGACATTGGAACACTTGTGCTCTGCTAAATTCAGTCTCCTATATATTATCTTATCACATTGGAACACATGTGCTCTGCTAAATTCAGTCTCCTATATATTATGACATTGGAACACTTGTGCTCTGCTAAATTCAGTCTCCTATATATTATGACATTGGAACACTTGTGCTCTGCTAAATTCAGTCTCCTATATATTATCTTATCACATTGAAACACTTGTGCTCTGCTAAATTCAGTCTCCTATATATTATGACATTGGAACACATGTGCTCTGCTAAATTCAGTCTCCTATATATTATCTTATCACATTGAAACACTTGTGCTCTGCTAAATTCAGTCTCCTATATATTATGACATTGGAATACTTGTGCTCACCTGTGCATGTTATATATTGCAATATCTTGAAATGGAATAGAACTTTTCCATTTTGGAGTTACCCAGAAATCACAAAACTTTATTGCTTGTCGTTAGTTTACAAAATGAAAATGTTATGTCAAAATTTGTAAGGAAATTACCTTTGTCCAAGTATTGCATGTGACAAATTTCTAAAGTTAACCTATAAACAAGCAGACATCAACTGTAGCATTTTTAGATCATAAATATCAATACTTGGATGATCATTAGAAATTCACACAACTAATTGGACAGGAACAGTTCATATAGTTGTCAAAGTGATTGTTACAGGATCAGATACTTGGATGTTCAGTCTGCCAAGTCGAAAAAATTTCTTTCCAACAAACTGTTTATCTTAGAAATGATCTATTGCAGAAATATTAAAAATGAATTGTAGGATTTTACTTGTTGGTAATTGCTTCAGTGAAGTTTGATGTCACTGCAGTGTAAATCTTTTCATTGGTTTTTTATCCATATAATCCAGGATCGTTTTAGGTTTAGTCCAAATGAAAAGTGCATAAAATGCCAAAAAAGACAGAAAAGTGTAGGCTATGTATGGGCCTTGAAATAGGTGCTAAAGGCTTGATAACAAAGCGTACTCCCACTCTTCAGGAGGTATCAGGAATCAGACATTATTTTATGTCTTCAAAATGCTTCAGTGCTTTTCATCTGAAATTTGAAAGAAGCTGTAAAAACGAAAGCCATTATATGCTAGAACTTAAACTTGTGTTCAGTGGTGCTTGCAGCCAAGCTCATAAATAGACATGCATGATTCCATTAAAAAAATCAGACTAATTTTACACTGAGTAGAAATGTTTTCAATCTAGAAAGTTTTTCATTTAATGGAATTTTCATTTTTTACTCGTTGCATTCCATGTACGTACACTAAGTAAACTGAATAACCTGTACATATTTGTGTACAAAAATTTACCTGATAACCCCATGTTTGAGTGGTTTAAGTGTCTGCTTGGAGTAATCTGGCACTAAGGAGTAGGAACTATGTATACATATAATGCATTTGACTGTGTACTTGAATTTCTTTATCTGCAAAACCAAATTGCTCTAATGTATTTGAATTTTTTTGATGTAAAGTATTACTAAATGGAATTGAACTTCTACCATTGAATGTTGTATCTTTTAGAATCCTCCAGGGTTTTGTATACATCTGAACTAGTGGACTTGTACCACTAGGGTTTTGTATACATCTGAACTAGTGGACTTGTACCACTAGGGTTTTGTATACATCTGAACTAGTGGACTTGTACCACTAGGGTTTTGTATACATCTGAACTAGTGGAATTGGATCACCAGTACTGGGTGTAGGAATGGTGGAATTGGATCACAAGTATTGGGTGTAGGGATTGGATCACTAGTATTGGGCGTAGGACTGGTGGAATTGGATCACCAGTATTGGGTGTTGGACTGATGGATCACCAGTATTGGGTGTAGGACTGGTGGAATTGGATCACCAGTATTGGGTGTAGGACTGGTGGATCACCAGTATTGGGTATAGGACTGGTGGAATTGGATCACCAGTATTGGGTGTAGGACTGGTGGATCACCAGTATTGAGTGTAGGACTGGTGGATCACCAGTGTTGGGTGTAGGACTGGTGGAATTGGATCACCAGTATTGGGTGTAGGACTGATGGATCACCAGTATTGGGTGTAGGACTGATGGATCACCAGTATTGGGTGTAGGACTGATGGATCACCAGTATTGAGTGTAGGACTGGTGGATCACCAGTATTGGGTGTAGGACTGATGGAATTGGATCACCAGTATTGGGTGTAGGACTGGTGGATCACCAGTATTGAGTGAAGGACTGGTGGATCACCAGTATTGGGTGTAGGACTGATGGATCACGTGTATTGGGTGTAGGACTGGTGGAATTGGATTACCAGTACTGGGTGTAGGACTGGTGGATCATCAGTATTGGGTGAAGGACTGATGGAATTGGATCACCAGTATTGGGCGTAGGACTGGTGGATCACCAGTATTGGGTATAGGACTGGTGGAATTGGATCACCAGTATTGGGTGTAGGACTGATGGATCACCAGTATTGGGTGTAGGACTGATGGATCACCAGTATTGGGTGTAGGACTGATGGATCACCAGTATTGAGTGTAGGACTAGTGGATCACCAGTATTGGGTGTAGGACTGATGGATCACGTGTATTGGGTGTAGGACTGATGGAATTGGATCACCAGTATTGGGTGTAGGACTGGTGGATCACCAGTATTGAGTGTAGGACTGGTGGATCACCAGTATTGAGTGTAGGACTAGTGGATCACCAGTATTGTGGATCACCAGTATTGGGTGTAGGACTGGTGGAATTGGATTGCCAGTATTGGGTGTAGGACTGATGGATCACCAGTATTGGGTGTAGGACTGATGGATCACCAGTATTGAGTGTAGGACTGGTGGATCACCAGTATTGGGTGTAGGACTGATGGATCACGTGTATTGGGTGTAGGACTGGTGGAATTTGATCACCAGAACTGGTTGTAGGACTGGTGGAATGGGATCACCAGTATTGGGTGTGGGACTGATGAATCATCAGTATTGAGTGTAGGACTGGTAAATCACCAGTATTGGGTGTAGGACTGATGGATCACCAGTATTGGGTGTAGGACTGATGGATCACGTGTATTGGGTGTAGGACTGATGGAATTGGATCACCAGTACTGAGTGTAGGACTGATGAATCACCAGTATTGAGTGTAGGACTGGTTGATCACCAGTATTGGGTGTAGGACTGATGGATTACCAGTATTGAGTGTAGGACTGATGGATCACCAGTATTGGGTGTAGGACTGATGGATCACCAGTATTGAGTGTAGGACTGGTGGATCACCAGTGTTGGGTGTAGGACTCATGGAATTGGATCATTAGTATTGGGTGTAGGACTGAAGGATCACCAGTATTGGGTGTAGGACTGGTGGAATTGGATCACCAGTATTGGGTGTAGGACTGATTGAATTGGGCTTCTAGTGTGTAAGGTTGGTCTGGTGGCATTGGACCACTAGTTTTGGGTTTTGGACTTTGGTTGATGGCTAGTTATATCATGTACTACCCTTGTGTGTGTAGATGGTGAAATTTTATTGATATACTATCGTGTGTGGATAGCAGCAATAGTAGAGTTTACTGCTAGTTTAGGAAGGCATGCTAGCGGAATGGTACACTTTTTGATATTGAGCTGGTGGATTTGAACCAGTAAAAGTCGAGATTGGGATGTTAATTATGGAGTTTATACTACGGAGACTGACTTGGTTGAACATTCTGATTTCAGTTTTATCAGTGATTCAGTGCTCCAAATCTGAATGTTTTAGAAAAACATGGTGGAACGAGCACTGGTCAGGTTAGTCTATCAATTACTTCCTGCAGAATGACTTTGGTACTGTTACTGATGTCCAGATTATTTTGATAAAACTATAATCAGGACTGATGTATGTGTATTGATCATTTTTTTTCCAATCAAAAATCAAGTACATGACTTTGATGATGGTAACCTCATTATCAAATATGCACATTATTATGAAATCATGCATATTGATATTTGTCAAATGAATATTTATGTTCGTGATAGCTAGCCTTATTCTCAGGAAAAAACACTTAGATCTGTAACAAAAAGGATCCTGGATTCTCCATCATCAGTGGCAACAGATCGTCTTGTACATCAAAACGATGGGATAGGTAATTAAAGTACATCTATGTAGTACTTTCTGTGTGTATTTTCGACTGGCAGCTGTCACAGGGTTATTTTTTCAGTTATCACACTTGAATGATTTCAAAATTAATTGTGTTACTCATAATATATGAGTCTCATTTCAGTGCAGTAAAAATGTAACATAAGTTTTGTGTTTGTAGTTACAGAAGCAGACACACCAATATCTTCATCATGAATCACCTCCAGTATAAGATAAAAACAATATTGGCTTTTATTTATATGGGATATATTTAGATCTTTTAAATAAATTTGAATAAATAGGATCATTTCATCTTCAAAATAAAGGACAGATTTACAAGTATCCCCATTTGAAAATGGAGTATATATTATGTCATACTTTTGTTCTTGGCACATGTCTGACAGTTGCTCAAGACCATACTGTATATAAATATACCTTGTAGTAGTTTCGATAGACATCGTAGTTTTACGTTTTCAAGGTTGATGTCTTCGCGTGAAACTCTGTTATACACTGAATCGAACATGATTAAGATTTCTCTAATCCACCCAAAAAGTGGGTTGCAAAGCCTTCTACATATTGTTAACATTGAAAGGATAAGCAACAGACTAATGTGTTTTTCAGATTGTAAGCCACAGCTTTTTCCCTGGACGTTGGGGCATGTAGCTTATATATCAGTGCGGCATATTTAGGCAAAAAAAAAAAAAAAATATATAAGCAGAATGAAAAAGGAAAAAAAAAATGAAGCATACCAGTACACCAGTGCTACGCATACTTTTGGGCTCAATTTCAATAGCACTTACAATATACAATAGCTTTATAAAAACTAATAGTCAGGCTTATCTGTCGTTAATTCACAAATAATTTTTCTTCACAGCCAGCCATGATTTATGTTTTAATATGCATTTATCACTTGGAATTCACTGGTGAATTCTGTACCAGGTGTCATTCTGGATCCCAAAACCCAGTCCAATATTATAATTAATTGATATCACAGGAATGACAAAACGTATGAATTTCAAATTTTTTTAAAAACCCATTTCAGTATTTTAAAAATCTTGTGCTTTAAATGAATTCATTACATTTTCTTTGGTTCATATCGGGGAAGTATCATACTCTTTGGAAAATTAGAGCTACCAAGATCCGTTGTTCCTAGAAAAAGAAAAAAACATAATAAAAAAAATATGCTTACACGTGTTCCCGTCTCGGGAGTTATAATCCTTGTTACTGCAATACATGTATATGAACTGTGGGTCAGGAATACATGCCAAGTCCCTGTGGTGTGACATGTTTATTTATTGTCATAATTTCAGCAGAGAGGCATGAGTTTGTATATATATCTAATGGTGCTTGCTCTAAATGGTTTATACAAGGTTAGTAGTCTACCTGGACTTCAGCGTCAGTATATTTTGAAGAGATATATCTCTGCTCAAAGTTAGGAACTGTTTTGTGTCTGCTGGCATACCTATGTATGGCATGTCTTGATTAATGTTTGTCAGCAGTTTGTTGTCCTCACTGGGATCGAAGTATATTAATCATAGAATGTTTTATTATTATGTTATGTCATGCGAAAGCAAATTGGCCCCATCATCCATTTTAAACCTTCTGTCATTTGAATTCATGACTACAGTCATCAGCACTGTTTCTACAACATGAGTATTTTACATGCAGTCAAGTTAACTGCAGAAACTAAATGACAAGACAACCAAGTAGATGTGAGCATGGGTATCTAGTCAGCTGTGCAGAACTGGTACCTGGCCATAGCTTCACTTTGTTTTCCTATAAAAACTGATACAATCTCACATGACTGAGGACTCTTTATGTCCTACTTTGCACAGTGACCTATATTTGATGCCTGCATAACCTTGAAATTGTCTACAAAAAGAAAATGCTTGTCATCTTGACATGAATGTACCTCATATCACACATGAAAATCAAGTGCAAGTTTTTGTTGATGATGTGATTCAGACATCCACTGACAACGAACTCTGATTAATCTTGAGGTCCTTTATATTTCTATTAAGCATTTATCTTTTTACAGTGAACTATAATACACTACGTTTGAGTAAGAAAACAATAACTTTAAAGATGTAGGGCTTATCTTATAATA
Organism: Ylistrum balloti; assembly: GCF_031769215.1. Lineage (NCBI taxonomy): Eukaryota > Metazoa > Mollusca > Bivalvia > Pectinida > Pectinidae > Ylistrum > Ylistrum balloti. The sequence continues at coordinate 63,811 of NW_026782401.1, read as the reverse complement.
TTTAATTGTCCATCTGTAGGAAACATCACAATAATTCTGAACTCGGGTGGGGGGAGGGGGTTGAGTGCTTCAGTGCTTTCGTGGGGGTGGGAAGGGGAAACCAGTGTAAAATTATGCTGATTAAGCCTCAACTGGAGGTGAATTGAGTTGACAATAAAAGTATCCAGTATCCAGATTATGGATGACATTTGTATCTATTACATAAATGATATTTCACTCCCTCACTGTGGTGACAGAGGTTTCCTGTACTTTTGTTGTACAGTACAATTTAGTAGGTCATAGTGACCTATATTTGATGCATTGATAACTTATAATTGTTCATAAAAAGAAAAGTATTTCTCACTGTATTTTCTGTTTTATATATACTTCATTGACATGTACTGAATGCAGAATAAACTTATTGTTGAAGCAACAGATACAAAATAAAAGTACGGAGAACAATTGGTCTTTGGTCTCTGTTAACCAATTTTTTGTTGTTTTCAGAAGACTTTTCGGTTGGCATGACTTCCACCCAGCCTAGAAATTCTTCAGAATGGCAGCTATACCGAGTTCTTCAAAGAGCCAACCTTCTCCCTTACTATGACACATTTATAGGTCAAGGTATGTTTAAGATCCAAGATGGAGAAAATGGAGATATTATTGATGTATTGGTGGTGTGAAATAGATAAACAATTACTTTTACAAGGTATGAAACAGAGTTAATCACCTTTTAGAGATCAATCTATACTCCCAGAAAAGGGTAGTTTTCCCCATTAAATATAAACAAATTTCTCATAAAAAAAACAGAACTATAAACAATTCCCAAGATATGGTTTAATTAGAGTTAATTAGTGTATTTTTAACAACCAACCTAACCCCCCCCCCCCATCTGGTGATGGTGGCTGTAAATATTTGGTCTGTCTTCGTTATCTTAATGGATCTTTCTTAAATTTCACACGTAGGTTTTCCTTGGTCCCCAGTTGTGTCCATTTGATCTTTGATCTGATCAGAAAAACAAAATGGCCGACAGATGGCCATCTTGGATGATGACTTTGAAAGTTTGTTATTGCTATTTCTTGAGAAGAACTTTATGGATCTTTTTCAAATTTCATGTTGATATTTCCCTTGATCCCTTGTTGTGCATGATGCAGGTTTGATTTTAGTACTGATCAGAAAAAGAAAATGGCCTACTGGTGACCAACTTGGACTTTACCAAGTAAAGTTTGTTATTGCTATTTCTTGAAAAAAACTCTGTGGATATTTGTCAGATTTGATATGTGGGTTTCCGGTTGTCCATAATTGTGCCCATTTGATTTTGGGACTGATCAGAGAAACAAAAATGGCTGACAGACATGCATCTTGAATTTTCACTTTGAAAGGTTTCCCTATTTGGAGAGAACTACTGCATAGATCTTTCTTAAATTGCAAGTGTAGGGGCCCCTTGGTCCCTGAGTACTCCCATTTAAGTTTTGGACTGATCAGAAAAACAAAATTGTCGAGAGGCAGCCATCTTGGATTTCGCCTAGTAAAGATTATTATCCCTATTTAAGAAGGTTGGAATGGATCTTCCTCAAATTTCATGTGTATGTTCCCTTTGGTCTCTTTTTGTGCCTGTTTGATTTTGGTACTGATCAGAAAAAAACAAAATGGCTTTCAGGCAACCGTCTTGGATTTGTCAGGTAAAGATTATCATTGCTACTTCTGCAAAAGAATGTTCAAATTTCATAAGGAGCAAAACAGAGAAGAAAAGAGAAAAGAAGGGGAAAGATCCAACTTTCAAGGAGCAAATAAAGATCAAACAATCACGAAAAAAGGAAATATCAATTTCCTCTCAAAATTGTCAGATTTCTTTCATTTAGTCTTCATGTATGTCCTTTATTTCCACCCTAACCCTCATTTGAATTCTGACCAAAAGAGTTGAACAAGATTTTTCTGTGTCTGAAAATAGAACAAAAAATTCTCCTATTTCCACAATGGGTAGTGTTCCCCTAATATTAGATTAACCCATGTCTTTTATAAATCACTATGGTTGAACTCAGAGGCTTGATTGGTAGGGTATGGTAGGGGGCTAACATTGTATTACTGTGGAAGGAACCTAGAATAATGAGGACACTTAACGAGAATGTGACTCCATACTTTTTTTCATGTTCAATTCTGGAACTGAACCCTTATCACTTTGCTGACAGGAAATTGTCATGTATGACCTGACTTCCCCTATATTGTGTCTTGTTAATAAAGTACTGTTTCATTAGAACAAATATGGTAAAATTGAGTTACACTGACAGTAACTTAATTATTTAGACATGGTTTATCGTTTAGAAAGATAAGTACAAGATAACTTAGGCATTGTGTCTGTATTGGCGGTTTACCTGCTGGTGTTCTCAGTTCAGTCACTTTGATACTGGTGCCAGGAATCTGTTGGCGTCAACCCTATCGTCACACTTTTTTGTCATTATTAAAATATGTCCTATTTTTTGTCCATATGCTTGAGTTATTGGCTAATTTTTCATGGTGTCAGAGTTGTCTGGGAAGGTACAAACGTATAAAAGTATGATACATTAGTTGGCTAACTTAGTTGATTCTTTTATGTTTTATCATTAAACCTTATAATTTCTCAGCATAATAAAAAAAAAAGTGTGAAATTAACTGAAAAAGAGAAAAAGGAGAAAAGAATTTCGGTGAAAGTGAAAAGCATACTTTATTCAACCGTTTAATCACAAAAGATTGACGTTGTGTCTTCACATACAAACAACTGGAAAATAAAAGTACATGCGACCCCTAGGTCACTAAAAGTACATTTGTTTACCTAATCTTTTACAGTGATGTATTAGAGTATATTTTTTTAATTCAAGTTGACCTGCATAAATTTTGATCATACTGGTATAAAACAAATCCTAACTGAGTAATTAAAAAATGTATTGATTTTATATAAATGTGTTACACATGTTAAAATATGACAAATATACTAGCCCAGGTAAAACCATTTTCACCCCTTATTTAAATCTTAGAAATACTGTTAATCAAGACTTTATTAACAGATTTTAAGAAGTCAAATTTCATGTAAACAAAATATTGATGCTATGAATTGAAGACCTTGGGATGCTTGATAGTAATGGGAAATGTTGACAACCAATGGTTGGTTGGTTACAGATGAAATCAGTTTAGTTATCAAAGTTCATTGAAATCTTGTCTGGCCATGTAAAGGTTTTCCTTGAGGAATTTATTCAGTTCAACCCTCAACAGATTTGGTATGTGTACCATAATATCATAAAATCATTGACTACGAAGGTTTTCAGGGTCCTAAGCCAATTTACTATACCGATTAAGAACTCAAACTAACAACACGGTGTTGTTGAGAAACTGACGGGAAAATAAGAACAAAAGAAATGTTTACAGAGAAAAAAACACATAAATACATCACATTTGACATCTAGGGTTTAGTACATACTGACAGTATAATGGCATCACTGTGTACATCTTTTTACATTTGTCTGGTCATTCGTTAAAGCTGAAAGATCAAAGGCCATACAGCAGTGATAGGTATACTAGCGAGAAGAGGGTACATATATGTGAGTAGAGAAACTTCTGATTACTTAACATGGTGAAATAATTTCCCGTTCCAGGAGGAGATGATGTCCAACAGCTTTGTGAGGCTGGAGAGGATGAGTTTCTAGAGATCATGGCTTTAGTTGGCATGGCTAGTAAACCTCTCCATGTTCGCCGTTTACAGAAAGCTTTACAGGAATGGGTTTCTAACCCAGGTAGGTGTCCTGAGGACCGAGTTACATGGGTGAAAACACTTTGGTTCAGAGATAGTTATTTGTAGTGTCTAAAATTTTGAAATTACATAAAATGGTATTGAATACTTGCTGATGTCAGTATATTGTTTATGTCAATGTTGAAATGTTAGGGTAAACATATTAAGCAGCTTGTTATTATGATACTGTTTAATTAAGCTCCTGTATTTGTATTGTTCTACAATAGATGTAAAGCTGTGTATCAGTGGGTCATCACATGTTATTTTCTGTTCTTGTAGCTGCATTCCAGAACCCAATGGCTGTATCGGTGGGTCCATTATTAGGCACTTCTAATGCCGTCAGTGTGACAATGGGAGGGGTCATGACCCCTGTCAGGGATCCACAACCGCAGCAGTCCATTATCTACACATCCCAGCATTCCTCGCCTGTCAGTGCCGCGGTTTGGACACCCCAGCTCCAGCCTGCCCAGCAACAGCAACAGCCAGCTCCTCCCTCACAGCCTGTACAACAACCCCCACCACTGACCCCAAGCCCCCAGCACCAGGTCACCGTGGTCACACCTGTCAAACCACAGCCTCCACCCCAGTCATCACCAGCCCCACCCCCAATCAGCATCAGTCCTGGCCCAAACCCCACCCCCACCAGCTCATCAGGGGGTTCGGTTCAGGGCGACTTTAAGTCAGAGGTAAGCACATGAACCTGGCTGCATGTGTAACACATATATCTTTCAGAGACCAGTGCATCTTCTTTACAGAAACTAAAACTTATAATCAAGAGTGATCATATTTTCCCATTAGTTAAAAAAATTCAAAAGTTAAACTTGATTTGTTTTACAAAAATGTCCAACTCTTGTTGGCCTTGATGGAAGCGGGAATGGGGGGCGGGGATGGGGTGGGTGGGTCTTACTGTGAGAGATAACCGAAGTGCAAGGGGAAAACCCCATAACTGGAAGGCTCATTCTGGGAATCAAAACCCGGATGTTTAGATGAAAGGCGAGTGTGTTACCAATGCGCCACCCGACCACCCATAAGTTCATGTCAAATTGCACTGTATACTTCCACCTTGATAGTTACCTGTTCGTAAATGTATTTTGTTTGTTTCTACGTTGTAAACTTTTGTCTGGCCACAATTTTATAAACAGTGGTGATGTTGATGCATTATCGCAGACTGCATCAGCGTTTTGTTGACTGTTTTCCTTACTATTCATAACTTGTGTAGTAGAATGTCACCTCCATGTTGATAATTTCATTTTATGGAGAACAGGAATGAATGAAAGATCCAGATTTTTTCTTTTATGACAATCAGTCAATACATGCATAATACATTCTATTTTTGTTTCCAAGGTAACTTAAAATTTTGACTAATTCCTCTATTCTATAGAGTATGTGTGTCATTGTTGTAGAGTTTTTCTGTGCCCATGACATCGGAGGGGACACCAGAATTATCCAGTTCCACATCACCTGTGCCAACCCCAGTCCTTGTGGAAAGTCAGATCAATTCCATAGCAGAAGCTGCAGCCAAACTAGCCCAGGAATTACCCATGTTTGAAACCAAAAGACTCAATATGAAAAAGCTTATCAACAGGGAAATCATGGTAGGTTTCTTTATTGTGTAAGGAATACTGTAAAAGTGAAATTATTTGTGGCATGGAAATTTCCACTTATTCGCTATTATTAAATCTCTGTGAATATATCCATACGCGAATATATTTACATGTGAAAATATTAACACACAAGGTTTGTTTAACCAAAACAAATATTAAATAATTAAATTGTGTGTACCAATGCTTTGCCCTTTTTTCTTAAGCATCTATTGGACATTGTCATGGTCAAACAGGTGTTTTAAAAAAAATGGGCAAAGCTAAAAACTACTATACAATTCCAGATTTGATGTCTGGACTGGGAATTACCAGTAAAAATGAAAACAATCAAACATATATATACAGTCAACACTTTATCAATTCCTTTGTACGTGATTAAACAATAAGTGTCACTATATTATTCTCCGAGCATTTTGGTAAATCCTCTTTCTGAGATTCGACGGAAGAGAGTTTGTCTTTCCCTGCAGTTTTTAGCGGTATTACATATGTACTTTTGATGGACCCGAATAGTACTTTCATTGATGTTTTTGTTTAATTCAATAGAAAAATTAGTAGCTGCTGTAACTGGCCTGTTATCAATAGCTTGTCTCGCCATTTTAGCCTTTTGTTCTGGCGTATAGTGAATATAATCTCTTCACTTTCTGGTTTTGTCCCGGGGATGGATTTACTGGGGACACACATCCTGGAGATTTTCCAAGTTCAGCTTCACTAATTTTTTTCACACATTTTCCTAGTGCTCCCCATTTACCAACGTCTGGTGCTCCCCGTTTGCCAGCGTCTTGGTTTGCCAGCGTCTGTGCTCCCGGTTTTACTGACCGGCCAGATTTTAGCCACTGTTGAAACATACCAATGTTTCCTTTGAAGTATCAGTTAAAACTGCCCCAATACTGACCAAAGCGTTACTTAACCTCATACAATAACAATAGGTAAAAACAAATTGTGCTCAGACTTACCTTATTTACTTGTGGGTCTTTATGCAATCCTTGATATTTGTACAGGTAAGAAAACAAAGGCAAATAACTCATAGTCGATTTACCCCTTCAAGAGCGTGAAAATTACGACTTTGCAAGAAGTTTGAAAGTTGATAACGTGAAATAAAATATACATGAAAATATCCATTTTTACAGTACATCTTCAGAAGATACCGTATATGACCTAATACAGGCACAGGGCACTGGTAATTGAAGGCGAGGGTGCTCTTAATAAGACTTAGAATTTGAAAGTTTTATGAAACAGACTATAGGTTATAGGTATGTAGCAGACAGCTTCCAGTTTAACAGAGAGTAAGTAGACATTTGAAACAGACTATAGCGAAATTCCCGCGAAACTGTTTGATATTATTTATAGACCAAGTCTAGACAAAATATTGGCACGTGAAATTGTTTTTGAAAGCCATTCAACCGAAAACAATGAAAAGTTACGTTGACGTAGCACAGGCTCTTCTCGATAATACATGTGCAGATGTGCACAGTGTGAACATTGAACTTTCCAAGAGTGGCACTAGTGGCTGGGACAGTGATATGGATGATGCTGATGACCACTACAACTGCACTAGCCCTTGATATTGAAACCAGGCCTGCTTTCAATGTCCACAGTGCAGTCATAGTAATCCTCAGCATAGTTTATATATTCTGAATAAAAATGTAGATGTAGTAATTTTTTTATCACTTCAGAACACAACTGGACACTAGGCTAAATATAATTTTCCCCGAAAAAAGGCCCTTATTGAGGCATGCGCCCTAAAAAGGTCATATACAGTATTTTTATCAGTTAAACAATGCAGTGAGTTACTGAACTCTGACATGATTTCAAACTGGTGAGAATTTCTGTTTGTGATTCAGGCAGTGATGCAGATGTCCGAAGATGACCCAAATAGAATGGAGGAGTTGAGGAAATATGCTGCTATCTATGGTCGATTTGATTCAAAAAGAAAAGGAGAAAAACCAATGTCCCTACATGAGGTAGGTTCATATACATGTTTTTTTACAATGTACAGTATATCTCCGGTAACAAGGTCAGTCATGCAGAAAAATCATAAATGAATGCTATTTCATTGTGTTATTATAAGCCCAATCCTGCCTTTGAGTAAAAATTGATATGTTGGTGCGGTGGGCTTATTGAAGGCCAGGTCCAGTAACTGATAAATGATTCATTATTTGGGTAAGTGTTGCTATAAGGATTGTAAAGATTTTGAATTTAGTGTTAATGAGGTGGTCAGTTTCTTTTACTTAATTGTAATCAGATTGAGAGGGGAAATTACAACATAAGTGCCTTATTATTAATTATATGTTTTAATCTTGGAAAGAAACATTACCTATTCAAATTTCAAGGTTTAGATTAACTTAAATACTGATTTCTGTGAATATGATTAATTGGCTTACTATAGCAATATACTAAATATACAGAATTAATTAGTCTACCATTCAATTGTACCAAATATACAGCATTGAGGGGCGTACTATACCAGTGTACAGAATTAATCTACCATACAATTGTACCAAATATACAGCATTGACGGGCCTACTATACCAGTGTACAGAATTAGTCTACCATACAATTGTACCAAATATACAGCATTGACGGGCGTACTATACCAGTGTACAGAATTAGTCTACCATACAATTGTACCAATAACAGCATTGACGGGCGTACTATACCAGTGTACAGAATTAGTCTACCATACAATTGTACCAAATATACAGCATTAATAGGCCTACTGGCTTTATTGGTCTACCATACAATCGTACCAAATATACAGCATTGACGGGCCTACTGGCTTTATTGGTCTACCATACTATTGTACCAAATATACAGCATTGACGGGCCTACTGGCTTTGTTGGTCTACCATACTATTGTACCAAATATACAGCATTAATAGGCCTACTGACTTTATTGGTCTACCATACTATTGTACCAAATATACAGCATTAATAGGCCTACTGGCTTTGTTGGTCTACCATACTATTGTACCAAATATACAGCATTGACGGGCCTACTGGCTTTGTTGGTCTACCATACTATTGTACCAAATATACAGCATTGACGGGCCTACTGGCTTTATTGGTCTACCATACTATTGTACCAAATATACAGCATTGACGGGCCTACTGGCTTTATTGGTCTACCATACTATTGTACCAAATATACAGCATTAATAGGCCTACTGGCTTTGTTGGTCTACCATACTATTGTTGATATACATACATTAAAAAACAAAACTTGTTTGCTTTATGACGAGTATGATTTATACTCTAGACATTGCCCTAGAGTTTCTGATATGTATGTTACCAGGTAACTTAATTGAGCATAAAAGGATTGCCATAAAATACTATACAAGGTCTGTATTTTAGAATATGTGTTTTGTTATTGTATATTGTAAAAACTAAAACTCTCTTTGATAATGTAATGTAAATAACATTTGATATTCAGAGGATGTAGTAATAATGATATACAACATGCACATACACTTTCTGTAGAGTCTAGGACATCTAGTGAAGTCTCTTTTTCTTTATTTCAATTCTTTGTACTAAAATGAAAAAAAAATGTGTGTTAGTGTATCACATATAGAGAGTCCTAGCAACCTTAGGTGTCATAAGACAGATAATTTGGTGTGAAATTAAAGGAATATAGGACTGCTAAAGGGTTCAAAGTTTGCAGAGAGGCTCTAGATCTGTCACAAGAGAGTTGAAGCTGTTGATGTTTTTTTCCTTTTTTAAGAGAATTGGCAATAATGCTTGCAGAAATATGAAAAAAGAATTGAAAGTTTGTGTAATCCTTCCAGAGTCAATGTGAAATGAGTTTTTGTCCAGTTTTACCAAATGTTTGTTTGCTTTTTTTGGTGATTTAGTTTTAGAGAAAGGAGGAGCCACATAGTTAGGCCTGATACAAACAGAACAAGTGATATAGAGTGAGGGCAGGTGGTAGGGGTGGCACACATCTAGGCCTGATACAAACAGAACAAGTGATATAGAGTGAGTGCAGGTGGTAGGGGTGGCACACATCTAGGCCTGATACAAACAGAACAAGTGATATAGAGTGAGTGCAGGTGGTAGGGGTGGCACACATCTAGGCCTGATACAAACAGAACAAGTGATATAGAGTGAGTGCAGGTGGTAGGGGTGGCACACATCTAGGCCTGATACAAACAGAACAAGTGATATAGAGTGAGTGCAGGTGGTAGGGGTGGCACACATCTAGGCCTGATACAAACAGAACAAGTGATATAGAGTGAGTGCAGGTGGTAGGGGTGGCACACATCTAGGCCTGATACAAACAGAACAAGTGATATAGAGTGAGTGCAGGTGGTAGGGGTGGCACACATCTAGGCCTGATACAAACAGAACAAGTGATATAGAGTGAGTGCAGGTGGTAGGGGTGGCACACATCTAGGCCTGATACAAACAGAACAAGTGATATAGAGTGAGTGCAGGTGGTAGGGGTGGCACACATCTAGGCCTGATACAAACAGAACAAGTGATATAGAGTGAGGGCAGGTGGTAGGGGTGGCACACATCTAGGCCTGATGCAAACAGAACAAGTGATATAGAGTGAGGGCAGGTGGTAGGGATGGCACACATCTAGGCCTGATACAAACAGAACAAGTGATATAGAGTGAGGGCAGGTGGTAGGGGTGGCACACATCTAGGCCTGATACAAACAGAACAAGTGATATAGAGTGAGTGCAGGTGGTAGGGGTGGCACACATCTAGGCCTGATACAAACAGAACAAGTGATATAGAGTGAGTGCAGGTGGTAGGGGTGGCACACATCTAGGCCTGATACAAACAGAACAAGTGATATAGAGTGAGTGCAGGTGGTAGGGGTGGCACACATCTAGGCCTGATACAAACAGAACAAGTGATATAGAGTGAGTGCAGGTGGTAGGGGTGGCACACATCTAGGCCTGATACAAACAGAACAAGTGATCTAGAGTGAGGGCAGGTGGTAGGGGTGGCACACATCTAGGCCTGATACAAACAGAACAAGTGATATAGAGTGAGGGCAGGTGGTAGGGGTGGCACACATCTAGGCCTGATACAAACAGAACAAGTGATATAGAGTGAGGGCAGGTGGTAGGGGTGGCACACATCTAGGCCTGATACAAACAGAACAAGTGATATAGAGTGAGTGCAGGTGGTAGGGGTGGCACACATCTAGGCCTGATACAAACAGAACAAGTGATATAGAGTGAGTGCAGGTGGTAGGGGTGGCACACATCTAGGCCTGATACAAACAGAACAAGTGATATAGAGTGAGTGCAGGTGGTAGGGGTGGCACACATCTAGGCCTGATACAAACAGAACAAGTGATATAGAGTGAGGGCAGGTGGTAGGGGTGGCACACATCTAGGCCTGATACAAACAGAACAAGTGATATAGAGTGAGGGCAGGTGGTAGGGGTGGCACACATCTAGGCCTGATACAAACAGAACAAGTGATATAGAGTGAGTGCAGGTGGTAGGGGTGGCACACATCTAGGCCTGATACAAACAGAACAAGTGATATAGAGTGAGGGCAGGTGGTAGGGGTGGCACACATCTAGGCCTGATACAAACAGAACAAGTGATATAGAGTGAGGGCAGGTGGTAGGGGTGGCACACATCTAGGCCTGATACAAACAGAACAAGTGATATAGAGTGAGGGCAGGTGGTAGGGGTGGCACACATCTAGGCCTGATGCAAACAGAACAAGTGATATAGAGTGAGTGCAGGTGGTAGGGGTGGCACACATCTAGGCCTGATGCAAACAGAACAAGTGATATAGAGTGAGGGCAGGTGGTAGGGGTGGCACACATCTAGGCCTGATACAAACAGAACAAGTGATATAGAGTGAGGGCAGGTGGTAGGGGTGGCACACATCTAGGCCTGATACAAACAGAACAAGTGATATAGAGTGAGGGCAGGTGGTAGGGGTGGCACACATCTAGGCCTGATGCAAACAGAACAAGTGATATAGAGTGAGGGCAGGTGGTAGGGATGGCACACATCTAGGCCTGATACAAACAGAACAAGTGATATAGAGTGAGGGCAGGTGGTAGGGGTGGCACACATCTAGGCCTGATACAAACAGAACAAGTGATATAGAGTGAGGGCAGGTGGTAGGGGTGGCACACATCTAGGCCTGATGCAAACAGAAAACAAGTTATATACAGTGGGGGTGGGTGGGGGTCACAATATTGAATGAAAACAAGTGACATATATGTATAATCCATACTTCCTGTCCTCATTTACCTGTGATTTACCTGTGGTTTTTTTGTGATAGTTGGCTAAAAGCAGTGATATTAAGCGTTGTCCATATGAAAATAAATGACATTATCAGATGTTGAAGTACATAGAACATATCGGAGGAAGATCTACATTTCAAGAAAGCATGATATTAGCTGGAAAATGACATTAACAGATGTGACATTAAGTGGGTTACACTGTATTACAAATGTGAAGGAAATTTTCTGAGATATAGAGATGACTCCTGTTTGTGGCTTCAGTGATATCAATAGAGAAAGCTGAATAATGCATCAGTTACCATGGAGTTGGTGACACTGAGGAGGTATCAGGTGTCACATTTTTAAGTTTCATGATGATATTTATTGCTTTTATGTGACCTGTAGTGCTCATTAAATATTTTCAACTACATGGAAACTCCAACACAGTGATTTTTATGTCGGATTTGCACACCTTTATTTCTGATCTGAAACTCCCATGTATTTACTGCGAGGTTTGAGCAAACACTTCCATCTAAGTGTTGTGCTATTTGTTTATTTCATGTAATATTTTGTCATATATTGCCTTCATAAAGCAACATATCACTTTTAGATAAATTGCTGTAATTGTGTATCATTATTCTGTTTATGTAACTAGCAACTAGCAAGCGTTTTGGTAAATAAATGACCCATGTAATCTTATGCTTGTCTCACCTGGTCTGAATGGCCAAGACAGCTTATGCTGTGGCATGATGTCTGTCTTTCGTTGTCTGTCCATCTTTCGTTGTCTGTCCGTCTTCTTCCCATGAACTAAAAGGCGCAACAAGTTGACCTTTACTCTCAACCATGGTCACAGTGATTGAATTTTTCGAAACATGTGCCAATGGTATACATGTTAATGTATTTATGATCAATGCCAACTCTATTTGTGCTGAACATTGAATACCTGGTGAGCAATGCAGGCCCATTGGGCCTCCTCTTGTCTTTTTCTGAAGGCTATATATTATACAAAATCTTATGACAAATGTTGTATCTTGTTTACTTCAAATACTTGATTAACTCTATGTAGTTTGACTGTAGATGACTTTATGCAGGGCAGTTCAATGTATAAGAAATGACAATTCAGTGATACTGCACTTTAAATATGGGTCCTAGCTGACAGAAATTTAAATAATTAATCAATATCAAAGTATAATAGGAGCTTGCCTATATCGTGCTAATACTATATTGTAATTATATATAACATAGGGTACAACCTGTGATGCATAACTGAGGTGATACACATCATGTTTCTCACGATTTTATTGCTAGATATAAAAAAAATTCTGTCGGTAGTAGGTTTTATGACTTCAGTTGCTTCAATGATTTTGTTTAATAGTGCAGAAACAAATTTAGACTGTTTTTTGTGCGTCTGGGATATTTTTTTCTGGTTCTGCTTCTTCCTTATCAAAGAAACCTCTATTCAAAGTGAATATAAACATTTTAAAATGTAGCTTTGTGCAGCCAAGTACATAGAAAATTGGAACAATTTGCACAATGAACTATCCCTGTGCCAGATTATCAAATGCTTCTTTTCATTTTCTAGATCTGTGACTTTCTTTTTCATTTTATGTATATCTGAAATTGAAAAATTGCTCATGGACTGTTTTCTTTCAAGAAAACTCCTACTTTTGATGGTCAGTCCTTTTTATTTCATTTTTCCAAAAGGGGGATGCAACAGTTCAGTCATTTAGAGCATTGGCCTATGTATTCTCTTATACTGGATGGGTAAATCCACACTTTTTCCAGGTGTGAGATTTCCTTGTCTCTTATACTGGACAGGTAAATCCACAATTTTTCCAGGTGTGAGATTTCCTTGTCTCTTACACTGGACAGGTAAATCCACACTTTTTCCAGGTGTGAGATTTCCTTGTCTCACCCTAGGGTTGAGACCAGCTACAAGTGCTCTTTGCATGTTGGGAAAACAGTTGAAGTGACATCACTGATGTGGAACTACTTTTATGAGGTCATACTATTATGCTAGTTTGTCTGCTATTGAAATCTTGTGTTATCCTTAAAACTAAAAATCCTATGTTATCATGAAGATTGAAACTCATCTTAGTCTGCAACTTATTATAAAATATTGATATGAAATATGGAGGGAATAAATTTGATTTGATGTGTAAGATTAAATCACGATGCCTGAAGTGTCACAGGCTCTTGAATCATTTCTATTCATACACTGCCCAAATGTTTTTGTTCACACACAATATGCTTTGTCATGCACTTGTACAACGAAAACAGAGTCAGAGAAAAATAATCATTTACCCTGTTCTGGTGAGATAGGGGGATCTAAACCCATGGAGATTAAGCTGTGAAACACTTGACAAGCATTGTATTAGACAACTTAATAATCTCTCCCCTTGGGTTGAGATCCCCTCAACCTAAAGAGGATGAAAGATTCAATTAATCTCAGGTTAAGACCTGAGGTGGGTAGTGCTTCCCACTTGAAGCAGTTTGTTTTTCTCAGGGAATTGAGAAATGATCTGGTCTTTGCTGATGTGTTTGTGTCCTTGGCAAGACATTTTACTCAAGTTTGATCTGAATGGTATGTTTACAGGCTTCCCTGATGCTTCCTTAGTGAGAAAGTTAAAAGCTACTATAGGGAGACTCAAAATGGCAATAAACCCAACTAACAAGCAAACTGAACAACAGTATAGATTTTACAAGAACTCATTTACAATGTATTCTTGTTTCTGTCAATGAATTCTGTTCTGATTTTAGCACACCTGTGGTTACTGTTATCGTTCTAATGTTTACGATTAATAAATTTTCTGTTTTCATCAAATAAATGCAATCAGTGAAAGTCAAACTTGAAATACCCTTTTTGACCTTAACAGTTGACTGACCTTGGCCTTGACAGATCCATATACTTTTCTTACCTTTAAGCTTTGTATGACTTTAAACTGTTGCGTTCCAACTTTAAACAATGACATTCTGATCTCAAAAGTATTTCCACAAATCTTGTCCTTATTCCACAGAAAACTGAAATGGAAACCTCAGAGTTAAAATTTTTTTTCAGGTTTCAGATGTTTGTTTGTTCTGGGTTTTACATCTTCGTAATTCAGTGTCATATGAAGACAGTGTCCATAGATAATGGAAGGACACTTGATAGTGCCATCACACAAATGACAGGACCTAGGCACCTGGTCATTAGGTGATGGGTAAACCAGTTCTTACAGTTGATTCAAGTCAAACATCAAGTGGAAAGCGGTGGTTACAATTACCTAGACTTAAGTTTATCTCTATCAGGGAAGAAAACCCACAATCATACTCATTTTGGAAGATGCTCAACAATTGAATGATAATTTTTATCAGTACCAGAATCATGTCCAGAGGTTTCTTTCTCCCTCCCATCTTTTTATCATTGGATTATATAGCACTGTGTTCCCTCTTCACATTTTGATTCATCATTACCATTTCTCTATTTGTATCCATATCTTTACAATAAGTCCTGGATATTTCTTTAGGATGGGTGTATATCGTTTAGCCCTGCATTACTTTTGTGTAGTAGATGTGGTTGATTAATATCACAACATACTACATGATGTTGAAGAAAATGGAATTAACATTGTATTATCATCTGAAGTTCTTAACATTCGACCATGCAAAAGTACTCATTATTTTACCAGTATCCTCGATATTCCAGGAGTTACAATCACTTTCGCTCTCTGCACCCCTGGAACATGCCATGGCAACATTGAAGGCACAAGCGAAATAATTTGATTGGTTCCAGGAGAAAAAAACTGACCAATCACAGGCTGATATGCTCCATTTGAAGATAACATAGGAGGAACCTCCAGCTTCAAAGCCATTTCAATATACCATTGCTGCCTCGAGATTCATTTGATGTACATGAAAAGAGCAAACTAGTCTTTTCGTTTTGTCCACAAGGTGTTGCACATGAAACAGTGAACTTTGCCATGACATGTTCCAGGGGTGCAGAGAGCGAAAGTGATCAAAATTCCTGAAGTATTAATGATGTTCTAACTCGTCTGTTCTTCAGGACATGCTTTCTGCATGTTATATTTTGCTGTAGATAAACAGTGACATGAATAGCATATCTTAAACATTTCTTCACAGTAAGATTCAAGACTTTAAAATTTTGAAGTTTGTCAAAACTTCAGTACAATCATTAATTGGACTGACCAGAGAATAGAGTATTGAATTTACTATTCACAAATACAAGGCGTCCAGGGATAATTGCTACCTGATGGTCTGTGACCATCCTCTGGTCACTCCAATACCCTGTATTCCTTAGACTATGGTGCTTAGGAGTTTGGCTTATCAAGGTTTTATTGTGATAGAAAACAACTATCAAGTTTATTGAAGATGTATAGAAGGATGACACACATGAATACCTAGAGTGATGATCCTGGGATCCAAAGTTTTCCTGTTGGTTTGGATACATTTATTTTTATGATTGTCACAGTGAAATGTTGTTAGGATATTTATCTCAAATACTCAACTTCAAAGTGATATTTTTGTGATTTTTAAAAGTGAAAGAGTCTCTTTGTATCAGAAATGATGTGGGGACTTAACATTCAAAATGTAAATATATTCCATAAAAAACATTATATAATACAAATCTTTCAGACTTTTAAATAAAAAAAAACCCATTTATGTTTGAGGCAGCAATTATATCAGGTTATGTCATCATGTACAGATGATTTTTTAAAATCCACTTTGTAGATTCGTAGTTGATAAAAGTGTAAAATTATGCTTGGTTAGCAGAGGGAGAACACAAAAAAATCTATACAAATTTTACAAGTTTTTGCTCTTTATTATTCAGAATACAATATCATTTTCTTTCTGAATTATTCCGTAAAACTGATTCTCGCTAAAGAGCATTTAGGAATTTGTATATGACATCAGAAATAAAAAGCCATGATAAACATCTGAATTTTTGTCAAATCATTTGATGTTGCTACAAATATAAACGAGAAATACTGCTGGTACGTTGATGGAGGTGTTCTTTAATAATATGCAATTTTATGGTCTAGTTGTAACTCGTCTGTTCTGTAGACAATTGTAGCTCGTCTGTTCTGTAGACAGTTGTAACTCATCTGTTCTGTAGACAATTGTAGCTCGTCTGTTCTGTAGACAATTGTAACTCGTCTGTTCTGTAGACAATTGTAGCTCGTCTGTTCTGTAGACAGTTGTAACTCGTCTGTTCTGTAGACAATTGTAGCTCGTCTGTTCTGTAGACAATTGTAGCTCGTCTGTTCTGTAGACAGTTGTAACTCGTCTGTTCTGTAGACAATTGTAACTCGTCTGTCCGGTAGACAGTTGTAACTCGTCTGTTCTGTAGACAGTTGTAACTCATTTGGTGCTACAATATTGCTGGTATAATGATGCAGTTATCAATGTGCAATTGTATACTTTGTAGTTGTAACAATAAGCCTGCAGACAGTTTAGCTCTTGGTCTGTAGACAGTTGTATTTCCTGTTCTGTAGACAGTTTAGCTCCTGGTCTGTAGACAGTTGTATTTCCTGTTCTGTAGACAGTTGTAACTCCTGGTCTGTAGACAGTTGTATTTCCTGGTCTGTAGACAGTTGTGACTCCTGTTCTGTAGACAGTTGTATTTCCTGGTCTGTAGATAGTTGTAACTACTGGTCTGTAGACAGTTGTAACTTCTGGTCTGTAGACAGCTGTAACTTCTGGTCTGTAGACAGTTGTATTTCCTGGTCTGTAGATAGTTGTAACTACTGGTCTGTAGACAGCTGTAACTTCTGGTCTGTAGACAGTTGTAACTTCTGGTCTGTAGACAGCTGTATATCCTGGTCTGTAGATAGTTGTAACTCCTTGGTATGCAAGATATATATGAGGGCAGGTTCTTCATCAATGTCGTTATAAGTTAGACCAAGGCATATTCTGTCTACTTGTATATTTTCCAGAGTTTTTCAAATCCTTACCAAAATTAAGAACCAGAGAGAAAGTTCTGTCTTGTATATGTATTGTTACTGTTAGTAAATTAACATACAGTAGGATAATATTGTAATTATTTCTTGATAATCTGCATAAAGCACTTTACAAATTTAAATTATGTATTAATTTCATTGCTGTACTAGGTATAATCACAGAGTCATTATGTTGACACTTTACATACCCGCATCATCAAATTGTATATCGGATACCTTCTATTGTTATTTTGACGATTTCTTTTGGTCTTGATCAATATTATAATTAAGAAGATTGAAATTAAATCCAAAATATTATGCTGGTTGTTACCAAAACAACAGATGTTGTCAGTGTATAAATGATTGTCATTAGGATGAAGAGATGTGATGCCGTGGGCTGTAATTATATCTGACTGTACTAGACTGCATTATTTTATTAAGAATAACAATAAACGCTGCTTCAGGAGGGAAAATGCTGAAGACTTATGGTTTATTCATGGGATGTAGATAATCTAGCAATAAAGAGAATTTAAGAATATTTTGAATATATTCATTATCTTTTATACAGACTGCATTGTTTATGAAATATCCATTTGTGACACTAGTCTTAAAAGTACAGATTTCCTTCAAATATCTGCTTTTTAGGGGCCTTGAAAATTGTTTAAATTGCATATGGGATATATGTGATAAGGTAGTACTGTAACACAAGATTAAGATAACACTGAAGTTGGGTGGGGGAATAACACTGAATACAAAGTGGGGTGGGGTAATAACACTGAATACAAAGTGGGGTGGAGTAATAACACTGAATACAAAGTGGGGTGGGGGAATAACACTGAATACAAAGTGGGGTGGGGGAATAACACTGAATACAAAGTGGGGTGGGGTAATAACACTGAATACAAAGTGGGGTGGAGTAATAACACTGAATACAAAGTGGGGTGGGGGAATAACACTGAATACAAAGTGGGGTGGGGAATAACACTGAATACAAAGTGGGGTGGGGGAATAACACTGAACACAAAGTGGGGTGGGGGAATAACACTGAATACAAAGTGGGGTGGGGGAATAACACTGAATACAAAGTGGGGTGGGGGAATAACACTGAATACAAAGTGGGGTGGGGTAATAACACTGAATACAAAGTGGGGTGGAGTAATAACACTGAATACAAAGTGGGGTGGGATAATAACACTGAATACAAAGTTGGGTGGGGGAATAACACTGAATACAAAGTGGGGTGGGGGAATAACACTGAATACAAAGTGGGGTGGGGGAATAACACTGAATACAGAGTTGGGTGGGGGAATAACACAAAATACAGAGTGGGTTGTGGGAATAACACTGAATACAGAGTGGGGTGGGGGAATAACACTGAATACAAAGTGGGGTGGGGGAATAACACTGAATACAAAGTGGGGTGGGATAATAACACTGAATACAAAGTTGGGTGGGGGAATAACACTGAATACAAAGTGGGGTGGGGGAATAACACTGAATACAAAGTGGGGTGGGGGAATAACACTGAATACAGAGTTGGGTGGGGGAATAACACTGAATACAGAGTGGGGTGGGGGAATATCACTGAATACAAAGTTGGTTGGGGGAATAACACTGAATACAAAGTGGGAAGGGGGAATAACACTGAATACAAAGTGGGGTGGGGTAATAACACTGAATACAAAGTGGGGTGGGGGAATAACACTGAATACAAAGTGGGGTGGGGGAATAACACTGAATACAAAGTGAGGTGGGGTAATAACACTGAATACAGAGTGAGGTAGGGGAATAACACTGAATACAAAGAGGGGTGGGGGAATAACACTGAATACAACATTGGAAGGGGGAATACAAAGGGGTTGGGGAAGGGTACTATTGTAGTTTTTTTCTCAATTTGTTCATCTGTTTAGGGACCTCACACATCTATAAAGCATCAGAAAATCAGGGTTGTAAGGTCAAGGTCATTTACTTTTGTAAGATAATCAGTGTTAGCACTCTGGAGGCCTTACTTCTTGAAGTATTGTCATTTATTTCCCATACTTTTAAAGCAGTAAATTATCTTGAACAAGTCTGAGTTTAACCAAACAGCACCATGTTTATAAACCATTACAGTGTAATTGCTAGCCAGTAGAGGACATGCAGTGCTCCATTGTAGGGATTTACCCATAGTTTCTTTATATTTACCAACTTCTGTTCTAGTGTACCAATGCTGCATAATCTACTGATACTGAAAGCAAACAATAACAAGTTAACTTGCTTTAAGATAACTGTCTCATAAAGTTTTAAGAGTTTCATTTAAAATTTTTGTCTGTAGTTCTATGATACTGTCTCATTAGTAAATGTCCGGAGTGTGTTAACTATTTCTGAAAATTCAATGGAGATAATATAAAATTGAAGTTGATCGTACTTGAAAACTATCATCAATTTTATCTTTTTCAGATCTCCGTGAATGAAGCATCGGCCCAGCTTTGTCGACATCGTGTATCGTTACTTACACGACGAGAAGATTTGTTTCCATTGGCTAGACAGATAGTGAAAAACAGTGGGTACCAGTACTCCAAGGGCCACTCCAGGTATAGAACCTGTTATACTGTCCACATACAGACTACAGAACCTGTTATACTGTCTACACACAGACTACAGAATCTGTTATACTGTCCACACACAGACTACAGAACTGTTATACTGTCCACACACACTACACACAGACTACAGAACCTGTTATACTGTCTACACACAGACTACAGAACCTGTTATACTGTCCACATACAGACTACAGAACCTGTTATACTGTCTACACTGTCTACACACAGACTACAGAACCTGTTATACTGTCCTACACTGTCTAAAAACAGACTACAGAATCTGTTATACTGTCCACACACAGACTACAGAACTGTTATACTGTCCACACACAGACTACAGAACTGTTATACTGTCCACACACACTACACACAGACTACAGAACCTGTTATACTGTCTACACACAGACTACATAACCTGTTATACTGTCCACATACAGACTACAGAACCTGTTATACTGTCTACACTGTCTACACACAGACTACAGAACCTGTTATACTGTCCTACACTGTCTGTTAAAAACAGACTACAGAATCTGTTATACTGTCTACACACACAGACTACAGAACTGTTATACTGTCCACACACAGTTATACACAGACTACAGAACTGTTATACTGTCCACACACACTACACACAGACTACAGAACCTGTTATACTGTCTACACACAGACTACAGAACATGATATACTGTCTACATACAGACTACAGAACCTGTTATACTGTCTACACTGTCTACACATAGACTACAGAACCTGTTATACTGTCTACATAAGACTACAGAACCTGTTATACTGTCCACACACAGACTACAGAACCTGTTATACTGTCTACACTGTCTACACACAGACTACAGAACATGATATACTGTCTACATACAGACTACAGAACATGATATACTGTCTACACTGTCTACACACACACTACAAAACCTGTTATACTGTCTACATACAGACTACAGAAACTGTTATACTGTCCACACACAGACTACAGAACCTGTTATACTGTCTACATACAGACTACAGAACCTGTTATACTGTCTACATACAGACTACAGAAACTGTTATACTGTCCACACACAGACTACAGAACCTGTTATACTGTCTACACACAGACTACAGAACCTGTTATACTGTCTACACTGTCTACACACAGACTACAGAACCTGTTATACTGTCTACACACAGACTACAGAACCTGTTATACTGTCCACACACAGACTACAGAACCTGTTATACTGTCTACATACAGACTACAGAACCTGTTATACTTTCTACACTGTCTACACACAGACTACAGAACATGATATACTGTCTACATACAGACTACAGAACCTGTTATACTGTCTACACTGTCTACACATAGACTACAGAACCTGTTATACTGTCTACATAAGACTACAGAACCTGTTATACTGTCCACACACAGACTACAGAACCTGTTATACTGTCTACACTGTCTACACACAGACTACAGAACATGATATACTGTCTACATACAGACTACAGAACCTGTTATACTGTCTACACTCAGACTACAGAACCTGTTATACTGTCTACACTGTCTACACACACTACAAAACCTGTTATACTGTCTACATACAGACTACAGAAACTGTTATACTGTCCACACACAGACTACAGAACCTGTTATACTGTCTACATACAGACTACAGAACCTGTTATACTGTCTACATACAGACTACAGAAACTGTTATACTGTCCACACACAGACTACAGAACCTGTTATACTGTCTACACACAGACTACAGAACCTGTTATACTGTCTACACTGTCTACACACAGACTACAGAACCTGTTATACTGTCTACACACAGACTACATAACCTGTTATACTGTCCACACACAGACTACAGAACCTGTTATACTGTCTACACACAGACTACAGAACCTGTTATACTGTCTACACACAGACTACATAACCTGTTACACTGTCCACACACAGACTACAGAACCTGTTATACTGTCTACACTGTCTACATACAGACTACAGAACCTGTTGTACTGTCTACACACAGACTACAGAACCTGTTATACTGTCCACACACAGACTACAGAACCTGTTATACTGTCCACACACAGACTACATAACCTGTTATACTGTCTACACACAGACTATAGAACCTGTGACACTGTCTACATACAGACTACAGAACCTGTTAAACTATCTACACACAGACTACAGAACCTGTTATACTGTCTACACACAGACTATAGAACCTGTGACACTGTCTACATACAGACTACAGAACCTGTTAAACTATCTACATACAGACTACAGAACCTGTTAAACTATCTACACACAGACTACAGAACCTGTTATACTGTCTACACACAGACTACAGAACCTGTTATACTGTCTACACACAGACTACAGAACCTGTTATACTGTCTACATACAGACTACAGAACCTGTTATACTGTCCACACACAGACTACTGAACATGTTATACTGTCTACACACAGACTACAGAATCTGTTGTACTGTCTATACTGTCTACACACAGATTACAGAACCTGTTACACTGTCCACACACAGACTACAGAACTGTTATACTGTCCACACACACTACACACAGACTACAGAACCTGTTATACTGTCTACACTGTCTACATACAGACTACAGAACCTGTTGTACTGTCTACACACAGACTACAGAACCTGTTATACTGTCCACACACAGACTACAGAACCTGTTATACTGTCCACACACAGACTACATAACCTGTTATACTGTCTACACACAGACTATAGAACCTGTGACACTGTCTACATACAGACTACAGAACCTGTTAAACTATCTACACACAGACTACAGAACCTGTTATACTGTCTACACACAGACTACAGAACCTGTTATACTGTCTACACACAGACTACAGAACCTGTTATACTGTCTACACACAGACTACAGAACCTGTTATACTGTCTACACTGTCTACACACAGACTACAGAACCTGTTATACTGTCTACACACAGACTACAGAACCTGTTATACTGTCTACACACAGACTACAGAACCTGTTATACTGTCTACACACAGACTACAGAACTTGTTATACTGTCTACACACAGACTACAGAACTTGTTATACTGTCTACACACAGACAACAGAACTTGTTATACTGTCTACACACAGACTACAGAACCTGTTATACTGTCTACACACAGACTACAGAACCTGTTATACTGTCTACACACAGACTACAGAACTTGTTATACTGTCTACACACAGACTACAGAACTTGTTATACTGTCTACACACAGACTACAGAACTTGTTATACTGTCTACACACAGACTACAGAACTTGTTATACTGTCTACACACAGACTACAGAACTTGTTATACTGTCTACACACAGACTACAGAACCTGTTATACTGTCTACACACAGACTACAGAACCTGTTATACTGTCTACACTGTATACACACAGACTACAGAACCTGTTATAATACTGTCTACACACAGACTACAGAACCTGTTATACTGTCTACACACAGACTACAGATCCTGTTATACTGTCTACACTGTCCACATACAGACTACAGAACCTGTTAAACTGTCCACACACAGACTACAGAACGTAAGGTGATATCTATCACTGGTTATAGGATGTAAGGTGATATCTATCACTGGTTATAGAACGTAAGTTGATATCTATCACTGGTTATAGAACGTAAGGTGATATCTATCAATGGTTATAGAACCTAAGTTGATATCTATCACTGGTTATAGAATGTAAGGTGATATCTAACACTGGTTATAGAACGTAAGGTGATATCTAACACTGGTTATAGAATGTAAGTTGATATCTATCACTGGTTATAGAACGTAAGGTGATATCCACAACCTGGCTACAGAATCTAAAGTGATCAGTAAGCCAATATCCTCTGCCAGGCATATTACCCTTGTTTTTGTCAGGCATACTTCATCATGGTTGTTTCTGTAATTTTCTTTGTGTATCTTTCTTAGATATCTGCAGAATTTGGATTATTAGGGCCCCGCATCGCGATGCGGGTGCCCTATAGTAATCACCTTGTCCGTCTGTCCGTTTCCCTGTCCGTCGATCCATATATCTGTCCATCTGTCCATTTTCATTGGATTTTGATGAAAGTTGCTTTCAATACTTGACACCTGTCCATATATTTCTTAATATTAAGAAACTCAATCATAAGGGGTAGGTATTATGCGGGGCCCTTCCTCGACATTGGTCTAGTTATTCCTACAGTCAGAGGACTAGACATAAAATGTTGATGTACTTTGAATCATGCGTGGTATTGACATTTTCACATTCATGATCATAGCTGATTTCACAACAGAAAATAGTAAAACAAAGTTCAAATACAAAGAAACTCTTAATTAATAAAAAATAGTTTCATTCATGAGATAAAAATGTAAGTTTAAGAGAAATTAACAAGAAATGAGAAATGCAGAATTATATATATATGTTTCTGTGATAAGTTCATGCACCTTTAACTACAGGGTATGTATTGTACAGATGACTGAAAACAAATAGCAACACTGAAGTGGTAGTTACTCAGTATGTTTTCACAATTCTGTAAATTACACCTTACTTAATTCTTTTAGTATATGTATGAAATTTAACCTGGAGGCCAAAATACTCGTACAGTACAAGTAAAATGTTTAATTCAAATCATGAGGTGTCAGTGGCTGTTGTCATAGTTGATGGTCTGTGAAATAAGCTTTGATACATCAAAAAGTTAGAGTTATAAAACTTTGATTCATAAAGGAGCAAATCACAGGTGTTATATAGGAATAAAATTTGGGACTGGGCAAAACATTTGATTCATAGGAGAGGAATTTTCAGATTTCTTATATTAAAGAGTAAAAACATAGAAAAGAAGAGATACCAAGGGAAAAAAATTCAGTTAAAAGGACAAACATTGGTGGAAGTGACGATCCTTCTGGGATCCATCAAAATGTGCAACCTTTTTGTCAATTTCGCAAGTACATTGTCTTGTTCATTGGATAAAAATGACAAATTACAGTGCTGTTTCTAATAGCTCTCATTTGTAATGAGATACTTCCAGAGGTAAATTTAGAAATAAATGCACATGACAGCAAGGAAGATAGGCTATTAAAAACATGTTTTTTTAATTAATCAGCAATTTTGTATGATTTTATAAGATGTAATATTAGATATCACAAATGAATGGTGAATGTTTCGAGTTGAGGAATTTAAAACTAGATATATGTAGCAACTGATATGAAACTTACAACAAACCAGTGACCATAGATATTACAAAAGAAACATTTGTGTATCATTTCCAGATGTTTGTTTCAAGTGCAAAGTGGCCACATCGTTGTCTTGAATTATTTTAATCAAAATGATAATATTACAATATAAAATTTTGAATCAGTTATTTTATTTCTTGCATGAAACAGCAGAGCGAATTATATATTACACAACGAGATTTCACTTAGAATACTGTCGTACAAAACAGAACCATCAAATAAATTAAAATATTCTTGAAGTTGAGGCCGTCCATTAGATTGTATGAGTATCGGATAGGTCCAGTCTCCTGTACCCCATATGTGTAATATTTTTCTTGCAATGAGCCCATGCTTGGTAATAAGCCTGCCTGTTTTTCTGTAAATTACAAACAAATGCTCTTCCATTGTTCTGTCATGACTTACTAATAAGTCCATGTGTCTGTTTACATGTTAAGCCCATTACATGATAAAGTTGGTATGTAATCTCCCCACGGTTCCATGCTTGGGTTTATTAATTTAACAGCATCAGAATTATAATGTTGTGATTATCCCCATTACAAGTATTATAATTGACATTTAGTTGTAAAGGGTATGGTAATGCTTATAATCTTGTTTATAGTGTAATAATTTACACAGGAATCGAACATTAATGGGCAATGTGTTTCTACTTGTTGTAATGTGATAGTCACATTGTGAAAGCAAAAATATCCAGAAGAACTGTTATCTTGGTAAAATCTACAATTAGATCTCGGTATTTATCAAATTTGCTGGTCATTAGCCAGCCAGCCTGGAATGACTGCAGTGGTTTTATTTCAGGTGTGATTTGTTACAAATAGAGCTTCAGATTACCAATCTTCATCGATTTCAAAACACATGCTTCTTTCTAATGAGGGAAGATTACTGGCTAATGTATTGTGATGTAAAATTTTGTAGCTATATGTCTGCCAATAGTGCTAATACCATTGTTAAGTTATTGTTGTATAATTATCAATTCTAGATATAGGTACTTTATAGCAAATAATTATGTTCATAAATCTGTATCATTATCTGAAAAAAATTAACAAAAAAGAAAAGAAAAAATTGTTTTGAGAAATAATTAAGAAATTATTTTTAAATAATTTGTTGCAGACAAAGATGGCATATTTCTGATATTAAAGACAGTCTGTGAAGAGGTGATTTTGTTTCATGTGCAAAATTTTATATTTCAGAGCATCCGATGTAGTTGTTCCTATGACGTCAGCCAAACGAACACGATTTGATCCTTTATATGTCAAGTTAGAAAAGGTATGTCAACGTTTCCCTTTACTGGTTAATCAGGCTGGAAGAACCACCACATAAGTTCCTGGCATGAGGGAACATCAATTGTCAATTGGTCAATTTGTTTCCTATAAATTGTGACTAGCTATGAACAATTTTGGCTATACTTGGTCAGAAGCATCCTTGGGGAAACTTTGTGTAAACAGTGGGACTGTGTTCCCCAGGATTAAAGGGGTATGACTCCTCTCCACTTATAAGAGATGAATGACTGAAATATGTTTTCAGTTTGGCGGAAGGGATTTTTTTTTAATCAAATCTGCTCTAAAACAGCCATTGCTTTTGGGAACGTGTTTTTATGTTAATGGAGGCTCTTTGGTAGGGAAATAGAGATACCAGTTGTTGATATTCCTCTACAGGAATGAAAGGGATTTTGACCAACCAACAACCCCTTTCCCATCAAGTAAGTTTTCATGTAGAAACATTGAATTTGGACACCCCCCTCCCCCCCCCCCCCCCCCCCCCCCGACAAGACCTAACTTTAGTTTCAAACTTTTATAGTATATTCCATTACCAGCTATCACCATGTGATTATATTCAATCATTGTTTACTAGCTTTGTGGGAACCAAGTAAATAAAGTTAATTTCATGGTTATGCTATGAAAGATATCAAGTTAACCCTAGGACTAAAAATTGATCAGTATTCTATGTTGTTCGGTATCTCTCCAGTAATAATGTGTGAAAAATTGGTTTGTTACAGGAGCGCATAACAAACTTGAGTCAGGAGTTGTTACTAATCACCCAGCGCCAGGACGACCTGAAGGCCCAGCTTCAGACTGCCAAGGAGTCTGGAGGTGTTGACTCTGAGGTCTACAGATCCCTACAATCTGAACTTGAACAAACCACAGTCCGCCAACTACAGCTTCTTTCTGAACAAAATGAGATTGTACAGAAACACAAACGTCTCTCGGAGGAAGGTAAGATTGTACAGAAACACAAACGTCTCTCGGAGGAAGGTAAGATTGTACAGAAACACAAATGTCTCTCGGAGGAAGGTAAGATTGTACAGAAACACAAATGTCTCATGCATGAGGGTAAGATTGTACAGAAACACAAATGTCTCTCGGAGGAAGGTAAGATTGTACAGAAACACAAACGTCTCTCAGAGGAGGGTAAGATTTACAGAAACACAAATGTCTCATGCATGAGGGTAAGATTTACAGAAATACAAATGTCTTATGCAGGAGGGTAAGATTTACAGAAATACAAATGTCTCATGCATGAGGGTAAGATTTACAGATTTACAAATGTCTCATGCAGGAGTGTAAGATTTACAGAAATACAAATATCTCATGCATGAGGATAAGATTTACAGAAACACTAATGTCTCATGCATGAGGGTAAGATTTACAGAAATACAAATGTCTTATGCAGGAGGGTGAGATTTACAGAAATACAAATGTCTCATGCATGAGGGTAAGATTTACAGATTTACAAATGTCTCATGCAGGAGTGTAAGATTTACAGAATTACAAATATCTCATGCATGAGGATAAGATTTACAGAAACACTAATGTCTCATGCATGAGGGTAAGATTTACAGAAACACAAATGTCTCATGCAGGAGGGTAAGATTTACAGAAATACAAATGTCTCTTGTATGGACATAGAGCTTTGTCATCACTTAGACATTCACCAACATTCCCAGCTGGCGTGGCATTTTGAGGAATCATGAATTGTGCTCAGTAGATTTGACTGTCAGTCCACATATTCTGTTCCTCGTTCAAAAACCATTCAAGATAAGTACCAACAATTGGATATACATATTAAACTGGATTGCAGTTGTGCTTTTTGCAATTAAGATTTCATTTGGGATGTTTTTCTTATACCATCGAAACAAATAATCGAGCATAAAAAACAATTCAAGCTTTTTCAGGCTTATCCCAACACAATAACTGGTTTTCTTTCTACAAAACAAATATATAAAATTCACGATTTCTTTACTTTTCTTCGCTACAACTATACAAAACAATAATTAAAACAAATGTGTTCAAGCAAAAAGTCTTTTGATGATTAGAATATGATGCAAGGGAGATAACTGCCATCCCTTAGCATTTTGTGATTTTACAGAAAAATACAACACCTATTAATATCCATGATATGTACAAATAAAACCTTTCTCCAAGAAAAAATAAGGTTTAAAGTGTAAAATTCTGGGCACATCACAATGATGTCTTGTTATTCCATTAGTGACAAATGGAATTTCTTCAGGTCAAACCATGACCAGTTTCATTTCAAAGAGGTTTGGCTTTGTAAAATTCCATAAAGATTAGTATTGATTTCAAACCCCTGTGTAAAGTGAGGTTGGTAGGATGGAGGGTACAAGATGATCAGGGTATATATATGCCAACTGTGGTGACAGGTAGAAACTCATGTGAGATCATTGATATGTAACTTACTGCAATTGATCAGTACCTAGGTATTTTATATGGTAATCCAGAATAAAGAAAAAATTGGTTTTTTTCATTTTTTATGTAACATACACAATTTTGATTTGTGATCCACAGATTTACAAAGTGGAAGTTCCTCGCCAAGGGAAGATAATTCTGGAGACATGGATGAGTTTAATTTGATGGTGCGGTCCCAATTGTACACAACACAGATACCAGGAGGCTTGATGCAGGACACTTTATTTGATGAAGGCTTACGTATCGCACAGCAGTATGGCATGGCCGACTTTGCACAGGAACTGAAACAGATGCATCCAGTGGAGGATTCGAGTGAAAGTGGGGAGGGGGATGGGAATACCAATGGTGTCAAACCTACAGAGAATGGAAAGTCCCCGAAAAACAATGGTGACAGTGTTTCAACTGTAGATAAGCCAAAACTGTTACCAATCAAACTGGCCACAACCAATGGCACAGATTTTACAGTGAAAACTGAGCCAGTCGATTCCGTGGAAGTGAACGGCAGTTGATACATGATATTATAAAGTGTTACAATTTTATAACTATTTACATGACCCAAATTATTTCAACATTCCTATATTTTAGTTTAAAATGGATTGAGAAGAGGTGTGACTGGAACTTTCCACAGGCTAGTAGTTGTTAGTGTATGTTATAAATACTTTAATATATGATGTATGACAGAATGACTTCAGATTTTTATGATTTAAATGTGCATGTGAAAAAGGTTTTGTTATGTGATAAATTTTGTAAAAAGTAGGAAAAGGAGCTCAAAGCTACTTGGTTTGGTGACAACAAGTGTAAATCGTGTGACAGTAGGGCCATGAAATAGTACCACATTCGTCTTTCACCTAAGCAACCAGGGTTGAATTCCTAGATCGATTGGGACAAATTTTGGGAGTCATCTGTCTACTATGTGGATTCTCCCGTTGTAAGAACCCTGACATTGGCCAACAAAAGTGATATATATAAGCAGATGGCTTGTTTGGCATGTGTTGTAAATGAATGTCGTGAAAGAATAGTAACTCTTAGAGTTTATGTGGGAATACTGCCCTTTTTGATTACATTTGTTGAATACCAGTATGTGTACAGAGACTGCCTTTTCGTTTTTTGTGTTTGAATGGAGAAAATGCCTGTAGTTATCAATGTAAATCCATATAGACTGTGGGTTGTGTGGCTTCTATTAGAATGACCAAGTGCTTGTACTGTAGATGTAAGAATATATGTGGAGCTTTCCCTTTTATGTTGTATCACTTCCAACATTACCATATATAGGATTATAGAAATGTCCTACTGTCGTCCTTGTTGGCCTCCTAGTACATTTCTGCTTTGGCAGACAAATTGTACTGCTTCAGCAGATTTTACTGAACTTGATGCACCTACACACTACACAATAGACAACAGTTTTTAAAAAAAGGTATTTATCGTACTCACCATTTTGTGCAAAGAAATACAAAATGTGATGAAATCAGAGGACATCTGTAATGTGTATCCTTATAGTATGAAGGACCAGGGGCCTGTTTACTATGTAGACAAACTTATTTGCGGTAACTTTGAAAAACTATCTGGGCATAAATCGAGACAGATCTACAAATATTAATACAGGCCTTAAAAGGCTTAGTTGAAGCTTGTCAGAAAGTAAAATAAGACCTGTAATCGATTACAGATTAATATTTGAAGTATAATAGCAATGTATTTTGGAAGAAATTGTGCCCATGCCTGCAGTAGGTCTGCCCTTACTTCATAGACAAACAACCTGGTCCATCAAGTCAAACCAATGAACAAATATGGCCCATGTGAAAGTGCATCAAGACAGATGAATTAGTTACATCATTGTTGGTTTTACAATTGTTGTTAGTTATACTGTTCTTGCATTTACCTATTCAGTTAAAGCTCCGTGGGTTAAACATACGAGTTCTGTATCACGCTTTTTGGATGGCATTGAAATAATATCTGAACAGTGCTAGATATATTGTTGGGATTACACTTCATTTTTTAAGTCAATATTTAATTTAATTCTGTTAATTCAACAGAAACATTGGAGGCATCATTACTAGAACAAATATTTCAAAACACAACTGGAGAATTCAGACCAAGAAGTGAGTTTTCAGTGGTAGCTTGATGGAGTTTTCATACATTTCCATTCATGTGTCTGTAATTATGGTAGAATCTGTTATGGAAACTGTATATTTGGTTATCTGTATGTCCGTGTATGATGGTATGTTTACAGCTGTTTGTATCATTATATGAAAGTGATTCAAAACATGAACCAGTGTCTGCATGTTAGGTTGGATTAAAAGGACATAAATGGGAATACTTTCAGAAAAGTCATTATACTAGAAAACTGCATAAAGATGCTTGTAGCACCAATTATATTGCGGGAAAGATTTATATATTCCAGGAGCCAAATGTTAGTATATTCCAGGAACCAGATGTTTGTATGTTCTTTGAGCCAGATGTTGGGATATTCCAGGAGCCAGATGTTAGTATGTTTGTGAAGCCAGTAATTCTTTGTTGTAAAATGTGTTGTACAGGCGCAAAAATATCTACATAGAATTTTGATACCAATACTTACCAGTCTTGGTACTATTATTGTTAGGAGCTTGTCCTTATTTGGCCCCAGATCTGCATTGTGCTGTTCTTCTTCTCTACACCAGGTGTCAAGAGAAGTCTTCAGTATACCTATGTTTACTTTCTATGTATTTCATACTTGTCCAATTTTTAAAAATTATCATAGGGGAAATTTAACATAATGCTAATTCATAATTGAATTGTGTGTATATACACCTTCCGGTAAGGAAATAACACCTGAAAATGGCATCTTTTGGGTCGTTCATTCAATCAAATCATTAAATCTCAGAAAAGGAGAATAGTTATGCAAGTTCTGTGTTTGAAAATAGCAAAATAAGGGGTCCAGAATCAAGTTGCTTTTCTGAATGGAGAATGTTTGCAAGTATGGTATTTATAATGCTTCTGAAGGAAGAGCATATAGTCGCTGCTTTGTTTGTTCCTCCATCCGTCTGTCTGTCCATTCGTTCGTCCGTGCCTCTGTCTGTCCATCATAATTTTGTCTGGAGCATATCACAAAAACTATAAGATCTATCAATATGAAACTTTGTAGGTAGATCAATCTTGAAAACGAGAATTGCAGTGTACTAGAACCATAACTCTCTTTTGCATAATCTAGGAGTTATTGCCATTTATTTTTCATATTTAGATTTTGTCAAAATTAGCTCTTTAGGTACTAGTTTTTATCTGGGGAGCATCCATCAGTTCTGTCGATTCTCTTGTTAGTTTGTTAAACAGTTTCAGTCTAGAATGGTAAAGTTTGTTAAACAGTTTCCTGGAGTTTCAGTCTAGAATGGTAAAGTTTGTTAAACAGTTTCAGGGAGTTTCAGTCTAGAATGGTAAAGTTTGTTAAACAGTTTCAGGGAGTTTCAGTCTAGAATAGTAAAGTTTGTTAAACAGTTTCAGGGAGTTTCAGAAGAATGGTAAAGTTTGTTAAACAGTTTCAGGGAGTTTCAGTCTAGAATGGTAAAGTTTGTTAAACAGTTTCAGGGAGTTTCAGTCTAGAATAGTAAAGTTTGTTAAACAGTTTCAGGGAGTTTCAGTCTAGAATGGTAAAGTTTGTTAAACAGTTTCAGGGAGTTTCAGTCTAGAATGGTAAAGTTTGTTAAACAGTTTCAGGGAGTTTCAGTCTAGAATAGTAAAGTTTGTTAAACAGTTTCAGGGAGTTTCAGTCTAGAATAGTAAAGTTTGTTAAACAGTTTCAGGGAGTTTCAGGTTTGTTAGTTTCAGTTTCTCTAGAATAGTAAAGTTTGTTAAACAGTTTCAGGGAGTTTCAGTCTAGTAAAGTTTGTTAAACAGTTTCAGGGAGTTTCAGTCTAGAATAGTAAAGTTTGTTAAACAGTTTCCTGGAGTTTCAGTCTAGAATGGTAAAGTTTGTTAAACAGTTTCAGGGAGTTTCAGTCTAGAATAGTAAAGTTTGTTAAACAGTTTCCTGGAGTTTCAGTCTAGAATGGTAAAGTTTGTTAAACAGTTTCCTGGAGTTTCAGTCTAGAATGGTAAAGTTTGTTAAACAGTTTCCTGGAGAATGGTAAAGTTTGTTAAACAGTTTCAGGGAGTTTCAGTCTAGAGTTTGTTAAACAGTTTCTAGAATGGTAAAGTTTGTTAAACAGTTTCCTGGAGTTTCAGTCTAGAATGGTAAAGTTTGTTAAACAGTTTCAGGGAGTTTCAGTCTAGAATGGTAAAGTTTGTTAAACAGTTTCCTGGAGTTTCAGTCTAGAATAGTAAAGTTTGTTAAACAGTTTCAGGGAGTTTCAGTCTAGAATGGTAAAGTTTGTTAAACAGTTTCCTGGAGTTTCAGTCTAGAATAGTAAAGTTTGTTAAACAGTTTCCTGGAGTTTCAGTCTAGAATGGTAAAGTTTGTTAAACAGTTTCCTGGAGTTTCAGTCTAGAATAGTAAAGTTTGTTAAACAGTTTCCTGGAGTTTCAGTCTAGAATGGTAAAGTTTGTTAAACAGTTTCCTGGAGTTTCAGTCTAGAATAGTAAAGTTTGTTAAACAGTTTCCTGGAGTTTCAGTGTAGTAAGGTAAAGTTTTTTAAACAGTTTCCTGGAGTTTCAGTCTAGAATGGTAAAGTTTGTTAAACAGTTTCCTGGAGTTTCAGTCTAGAATAGTAAAGTTTGTTAAACAGTTTCCTGGAGTTTCAGTCTAGAATGGTAAAGTTTGTTAAACAGTTTCCTGGAGTTTCAGTCTAGAATAGTAAAGTTTGTTAAACAGTTTCCTGGAGTTTCAGTCTAGAATGGTAAAGTTTGTTAAACAGTTTCCTGGAGTTTCAGTCTAGAATGGTAAAGTTTGTTAAACAGTTTCCTGGAGTTTCAGTCTAGAATAGTAAAGTTTGTTAAACAGTTTCCTGGAGTTTCAGTCTAGAATGGTAAAGTTTGTTAAACAGTTTCCTGGAGTTTCAGTCTAGAATAGTAAAGTTTGTTAAACAGTTTCCTGGAGTTTCAGTCTAGAATGGTAAAGTTTGTTAAACAGTTTCCTGGAGTTTCAGTCTAGAATAGTAAAGTTTGTTAAACAGTTTCCTGGAGTTTCAGTCTAGAATGGTAAAGTTTGTTAAACAGTTTCCTGGAGTTTCAGTCTAGAATAGTAAAGTTTGTTAAACAGTTTCAGGGAGTTTCAGTCTAGAATAGTAAAGTTTGTTAAACAGTTTCCTGGAGTTTCAGTCTAGAATAGTAAAGTTTGTTAAACAGTTTCCTGGAGTTTCAGTCTAGAATAGTAAAGTTTGTTAAACAGTTTCCTGGAGTTTCAGTTAAAGTTTGTTAAACAGTTTCAGGGAGTTTCAGTCTAGAATAGTAAAGTTTGTTAAACAGTTTCAGGGAGTTTCAGTCTAGAATAGTAAAGTTTGTTAAACAGTTTCAGGGAGTTTCAGTCTAGAATAGTAAAGTTTGTTAAACAGTTTCAGGGAGTTTCAGTCTAGAATGGTAAAGTTTGTTAAACAGTTTCCTGGAGTTTCAGTCTAGAATGGTAAAGTTTGTTAAACAGTTTCAGGGAGTTTCAGTCTAAATAGTAAAGTTTGTTAAACAGTTTCAGGGAGTTTCAGTCTAGAATAGTAAAGTTTGTTAAACAGTTTCAGGGAGTTTCAGTCTAGAATAGTAAAGTTTGTTAAACAGTTTCAGGGAGTTTCAGTCTAGTAAAGTTTGTTAAACAGTAAAGTTTGTTAAACAGTTTTGTTAAACAGTTTCAGGGAGTTTCAGTCTAGAATAGTAAAGTTTGTTAAACAGTTTCAGGGAGTTTCAGTCTAGAATGGTAAAGTTTGTTAAACAGTTTCCTGGAGTTTCAGTCTAGAATAGTAAAGTTTGTTAAACAGTTTCCTGGAGTTTCAGTCTAGAATAGTAAAGCATGAACGTATTTCAGATGATCTTATTATTTTACAAAGTGCGCTGATAAGTGGCTAAATAGTTAAGTTTTCTGGTTTTGAGAGTGCTATTACAGAGCCTGAACTTGAGGGATATTTTATTTGGTGGTAAGCACATTGATGTGACAAGTTAACTGGTTTTCTGTGAAATTGTGTATTTTTTGTTAGACTCAGATTTTGTGGATTTTTAAAATTGTTTTGTGGGCATGATATTAAAATTTTGTGTGAAATTTTTAACAGTCATCTAATTCATGGGCAGATGTCTACATAGATGTAGCGTACCACGAAATCAATGAAAATCAAGTGGTGATTTTTCAGTGCGAGGTCATGCTAGTTGGCAAGTTGGTTGATTAAACGTGTGGTGTGATCAACATTATTTGTGTTCAGCCGTATATATTTGTAGCTATTGATACGACACATTGTAGTAGACTTTGTCAGAGATGTGACAGATTTAAATACCCTAGCTTTGTTATCATTCCCAGTACTGTAGCTTTAGATATGTGTGAGAGGATGGACGACTAATTAGAGGGATTGCGAGTCAGTCAATAGTAGGTCTACATTGAAACATATCACAAAGAAAGACCACTAATGCAGCAGAGGAATGACTTGTCAGTATGTACAGTGCTACAATATATCTGATTTATATAGATGGAAACCATGATAGAATATTCGCTCACTTAATTTGTATGGTTGAGAACTTGAAAGCAAGGTATTTTAAAGCTACTAATTTCCTATTTTTGTGAATTTTTATCATTTATTAAGAAACCCCATGTTTTTACATTGAAAAGCTCTTAAAGAATTGATAAAATGAATGAAAGGTAAACATATTTATAACATTAAGAAACAGCCAAGCTCAACCTGAACAGTTGTAGATGAGAATATTGTAGCTGTCAGTATAATTTATTAATGAAAATACATACTGCCTACGATTTACCAAAGAGGCGTACATGATACATAGATAATTTCAATAAATCTATGTACACTTTATGACTGTACAATCATTTCTTATTCTGAAGGATATCTATAAATATCAGTTATAAATGTTAGTCCCAAAGAATTGCAGAGTTTTGTAGTTAATGAAATCTGTTAAAAAACAGAAAATTTGATCAAACGGAAATCGTAATCAGCGCATTGTTTTGTACTGGTATATTGATTTGCAAAGCTACACTTTCTATATTATGAAAAAATACGCAATTGATTGGTAGAAAGGAAACAATATTATGGAACTTTGTAAATGCATTTGTACCTAGTCCTGTAGATTTGTGTTGATAATTTTAAAAATGTATTTGAGTCCCTTATTAGTAGGTACCAATCCAGAAGACTTATTGACAACACTTTGTCCGAGAGAGCCAATAGATAAATGTAATGAAACATTACATTGTTAAAGGGACACAACTCCCTTACTTCCATGATTGTTGATGTGTGTTGTCGGGTAAAGGGATGTGTGTTCCATTGATGTCAGATTGTTCCTGTGTAGGTTAAAAGGGCTGATCTCCTTTCCATACATGATTGTTTTTGTATATAACCATAGCTAATGGTGCCTTGTGAGTGAGAATTTTTGTTATTTATTTATGCATAATGTTTCATGTTTTGTCTGATCTTGAGCATACCAAAAAAGCAAAACTGCTCATTAAAATAGATAAATGAAAGTGAAATTGTTTTATGTTTTATGTTTTCTGTCAAACAAATGTAAGAATGAACTCACAATGTAATATCTTCATTATCTTCAAAATAGATCATGAAATTGGTTTATCATACAAAACAAAAAGAGGTAATTAAGCGACAAGAAGTGCCCTTAAGTATTTGGTGTGATGAAGGACCCATCGTATGTGTGTTTGTTAACATTTAACATTTGGATAAATATAAGCTACTGGGTACTAATATTTGGCCAGAGGATGCCTGAGTTTATTTTATTGTATGGTTGTCCTTGACCTATTTGTAACAAGGGTACAATATGCCTCAAACTTTGGATCTTCTCAATTTTCAGAAGACCAAACATACTTTGATTTGGCCAGTGGGTACATGATTTGGCCAGTGGGTACATGAGATTGCATGCTGCAAATCAAAGTTTCCTCATATTGATGACCGTGGTCTATTATGATCTATCACAGGTGTAAGATGTGTCAAAAACTTATGATCGTCTCAAGTTCCTGAAGACTCCAAACTTTTAATATTTAGCCAGCAGGTGTATAGGACAGAAGTGATTCAGTTTCCAATTACTGATGACCTTTTACATAGGGTCAGAGGTCAAATATCTCAAGTTCCACAAAACTATGCTGGTAAGTATGGAAGTTGGAGCACTTAAGTTTCGTGGTATAAGTTACCTTGACTTTAGTTTCAAGGTCACAGTTGTCAAAATGTTTTAAAAGCATTGAAGAATCATCTCAAGCTACAAAAGACTCCGAGTCCTGATATTTAATCAGACAGTACCTGGAATGGTGTGTTATAAAATTTCCCATTAAAAATGACCTATACTTATTTTCATGGCCATGAGTCAAATCATAAGACCGAAGGTACTCATTCAGCAATAAAGTTTCATTGTGTAAATATTTTTTCATTTTCAAAGCCACAGGGGTAAAACATGTGATAACATTTAGAATAATTTCAAGTTTCAGAAGATTCAGATTCCTGATAATTTGAAGCAGTACCTGGTGGGGATACTACATATCGCCAATAAATGACCAGCAGCTTCACAATGGTCCAATTCCTGATAATTTGAAGCAGTACCTGGAGGGGATACCACAGACCACCAATAAATGACCTGCAGCTTCACAAAATGCCTTTTCTAGAAAAGTTATCATTATTTGTTACATCATGAACACTGATACTATATATCACTTCTAGTTTATGGTGGCATTTTGAACATGGATCATACCAATCTGCTGATTATCATGTGAGGGATACAATCTCTCTCTGGGCCTCTTGTTATTGATATGCAGTGTTTGTCAGTTGAGATGATGTGCTACAGTTATAATGTTGTAAACGGTACTTCAATCTGTCCTTTATATTACTATTCCCATAAGAATAGATCTAATCCAATGCTCTTTTGCTTCAGTCATCATTGTCTAGTCATTAACTTTCTCAAGGACACTTTCTTTTTATATGTATGTCAGGATTTAAGCAAATTAAGTTTTGGAATAACCGATTTTATGGTGTAAAAAGGGTTTGTTTACACAGCTGACTTGTTTAATGTAAATGACAAATATTGAGAAATCTTAAATTTAAAGGAAAATCTCCACAATATTGTGTCACTTGTCGGTTAGTTTATATAATATATATACAAGGATAGAGCCAACGCTGTTGCTATCAGTGGAGGATGAAAGGTCCTTCGCCTCTCGTCTGGATACCCGAGGGTATGCAGGGGATTGATTAGAAGGGGTGAGTTTGAATAAGGATGAATCAGTCCAACCGACTGGTGGAGGGTTCTTCAATCTTTTATTTGGTAGTAGGTCACCTACCAAATAACCTGCCTCTAGTCATTTGGATTGATTCATTCTTATGTTTGTTTATACAAGATGTGATTTTGAAGTCCATAAGAACTTATTTAAAAATCCATGATTTATATACAATATGTTTCTGATAAATACATCCTTCAAAATCACCATAGCAACCTAAGCATCTACATATATTCCTTAATGTTCTTATGAACTTTCAGCTGAGTTGGTTCACAAGTTCAGGAGGAATTGAGTTGACAGACTGATGGACAAGCTAATTCCAGTATACCTCCTCCTAACTTGGTTACTGCGGGTATGAAAATTATCTGCTGGAATAATATTGATATTGCTGTTTTTACAGCAGCCTGTGCTTTAAAAAAAGTGGGAAAAAATATAGGATTTTGAGAAAAAATTGGGAAAATATTCTGGGATTTTCCTTCGTTTTGGAAAAATAGCACATATTTTGGCTCAGGGGATACAGCCTTGTTTCAGCTGTAAAACTGGGCACAAAGTATCTCTGTACGGGGAAGATGTTTAATGCAGTCAGATATAAACAAGATCAAGAAATTTTTTCTGCTTACAAAAATTTATTGCAATAGAAATATATGAATGTTGTATAAAAAGAATAACAAAGATAAACAATGCCCAAACTTCAACAATACAAGTCCTTCCTTGTAAACTATTTCATATAAACATGACACGCCTGTTAATGGCAAGAAGGCCTGCTGGTGGTACATCAGTCACATTATTCTATCTTCAAAAACTCATTTGACCTTTAAACTCTAATTATGACCCCAAAATATCTTCCTCTACTTTAGACCTTGACCTTGCTTGGATGATAAAAATAATTCAATAAAAAGTGGTTGCCTCTACTTGCCCTGTACATGTCTTCCAATTCTGTTATATTATCCTTATGGATAAAATAACAGCTTTTCATATAAGAAAACTTCTCTTTAAACAAGAAACTGTGATGAATATTGAACTTTGATAAAAAATTAAAAAAAAATAAAAAAAGAATTAATCCACATGTATAGATAACGTTCTCACTATGGAGGAATTAATCCACACGTTTAGATAACGTTCTCACTATGGAGGAATTAATCCACACGTATCGATAACGTTCTCACTATGGAGGAATTAATCCACACGTTTAGATAACGTTCTCACTATGGAGGAATTAATCCACATGTATCGATAACGTTCTCTCTCTGGAGGATCCACAATTAATCCACACGTATCACTCGATAACGTTCTCACTATGGAGGAATTAATCCACACGTATCGATAACGTTCTCACTATGGAGGAATTAATCCACACGTATCGATAACGTTCTCACTATGGAGGAATTAATCCACACGTATCGATAACGTTCTCACTATGGAGGAATTAATCCACACGTTTAGATAACGTTCTCACTATGGAGGAATTAATCCACATGTATAGATAACGTTCTCACTATGGAGGAATTAATCCACACGTTTAGATAACGTTCTCACTATGGAGGAATTAATCCACATGTAAAGATAACGTTCTCTCTCTGGAGGAATTAATCCACATGTATAGATAACGTTCTCACTATGGAGGAATTAATCCACACGTATCGATAACGTTCTCACTATGGAGGAATTAATCCACACGTATCGATAACGTTCTCACTATGGAGGAAGACATCATTCAGCTTACTGGAATAAATGTTAATATGTAAAAATTAAAAAAAAAAAAATAAAAAAAATAAAAAATTGAATAAAAAGAAACACCACTGGATCTAGAATTTGTTTGATAAACAAATTTTTGAATTTAACAGCAATGTACATTCTGTAAAGTTGCTTTGTCCATAAAAGAATCTTCAATACTGCTAGGGGACTTAAGTGTGGGAATCTAAATAGCCAGCCAAGAAAATATCAGCTGTACATTACATTATACAATATTTGTAGGTGCACTAATTAAAACAGACACCAAGATGTCAGAACGTAGATTCATTTTTCTTATAAAACATTTTAAACATTATTGCTGACATGTACAGACAATGCTTAGAATATATAAAATTCTCTTTCTTCATGATGAAATGTTTTCATCCAATGCTCATATTTCTCATTTTCGCTTTACAAAAAGACCCATGAATCTGTTATACATAGAAAAAGAACCTGCTATGTTAATGATTTATCATAATTATATAGACTTAAATAATGTTGAAAATGCTGATATGTAATAAATATAACGATATACATAAAATACAGCCTCAACAGATACATAAAAACACGATTCATTTCACACACATGTAAAACACTGGCAGTTTTTCCGGCACCAACAAATTGTACCAATACATATCTTGTCATAATGGACATTTTAAAATTAAAACATAACAGAAAAACAACATTAATATGTCTCCTCCATTTTACACCATTATGTTGATGGCATTTCTATTTTTAGTAATAACAACAGAATATTTGTTTTTTTCTTTTCCTAAATCCCTTCATCAACAATTATGTACACATATTAACTAAGTATAGTAAAAGATAATTTGAGTAATGAACAAATAGAATACATAAAGTTACACTTTCATCCTGCCTGATACTGAGAAGTCTTGTTTACTTGGTACTAAAACCTACCTACATCTACATTTCTGTCTCAATTTAAAGTGTTTTTTTTTATGGGACATTTTATGCCAAAAACAAGTAAATAAAATCAAATAATTTCATTGCACTCTTTTAATTACAAATTATTTTACGACAAATTGCAACACACCAGTAATATGATGGTAAATAACACAGATGATTCGATGGCAAATGATAATACAGGTAATTTGATGGCAAACGATAATACAGGTAATTTGATGGCAAATGATAATACAGGTAATTTGATGGCAAACGATAATACAGGTAATTTGATGGCAAACGATAAAACAGGTAATTTAATGGCAAACAATAATACAGGTAATTTGATGGCAAACGATAATACAGGTAATTTTATTGTATATAACACAAGTAATCTAAGGGTGAATAACACAGGTAATTTTGATTGAAAATAACAATACAGATAATTTGATGTCAAATAACTGGGGTAATGATTTATATACATGTACAAATCTCTTGTAAAATCTTATAAGCTGAAAGACATCTGGAATATCTATAAATAACTTTATAAAAAAGACGTGTTCAGACAAACATTTACAAAGTAAACAGCAAGTAAACAGCAAGTAAACAGCAAGTAAACAGCAAGTAAACATTAGTTCCTTCTCTGATTATATTCCTAAAAGTCTTAATCAGTCAGATTTAGAGCATAGCTCCCAAGCATCATTTTCTAAAATCATATTCCATCTCATGGAATTATTTTAATTATGTCTTTATATCTCATCAAGGTATGAAGTATGATATTAACAAATCAAACAAACCAGTCTACTGTTCACCATATATACAACAATTTGTAATGTAACACTTTGGAACATATTCACCATCACCCTCAAACATACAAATACATTTAGATTTGATAAGTTAGACCACTTCTATTAAAAGAACAAGACAAAACAATATTCTACTTGGTACTTCTCATCATAAAAAGTTTGTCTGGAATTAACTCTGTTTAATGATGCCACTTTCTTCATTAAAAAAAAAAAAACAAAAAAAAAAAAAAAAAAAAACACAGGAAATATGAGAGTATACACTGGTACTCTTTCTGGAAAAGTCTTAAAAATCACAACTGTGAATAAATAACAAGTGACTTAATTTTAAATAAACATTTTCAGAAAGTACAGGTTATTTTTGTGTTAGCACACGGACATGGTCTCCAACCCTCAGCTTTCCACCAGCTGTGCCTGTTGATGATTGTAGGTGAATACCAAACGGTACCTAAAAGAAATGAAAATAGACATCTAATATTTCAGTAGCAAACTGAACTACTCTTTCAAGATTTTCAATTACTAAAAACCTCAGACAGGAAATACAAATACAAATAGAAAGTTAGAAAATTTGAGAAATATCTTCATCGTTGATATTTCTGTATCCATATTCAGGTAAATGTGAAAATGAATGTGTATTTTCAAATATATCACCTTTCTGCCCCTCCAGGAGGCGAGGGATTTTAATGGCTCCAGACCTCGCTGACCTGTTGTCTGATCGACACAAATCATCTGACATCTGGTACAACTTCCCTGACTCTGGAACAAGTACAGGGAGATAATCACAAATCAGGGGAGGTAAGCAGAGTGAACATTGAAGCAAAAAGAACTGGACCAATCATTAATTTTAGATACTTTAAGATATTTCAATGTTTGTTAATCAATCAGGGACACATGGGATAAAAAAAGCTTGAGTTTATCAGCATCAAACTTATGATATGATAAAAATAAGATTACTCATTATCAAGAAGACTTTGTAGGCTACTTACAAAAAAAGTGTTCATGCCTATTTCTATGGTATTCCATGAATCCTCTTCAAACGCCTCACCTCCTGATACAATGAGGTTACCACGGAAACGACCCACTAAGTTTGATATACCTGAAAATATGAAACAAAACAACAAATAAAACAAAAACTGTGTATATCTATGTAAATGAAATCCATAATTTCAGAAATTGTTTTGAAGCATATGTAAATTAATAAATATTTAAAAGTTATCATAAAAATATACAGGCAATTCTGATTATGATTTCATAAAGAAAAATCCATTTTACATAAATAGTTAACACAAAATAAACAAATATTCCCTGGTTCAAACAATAGATACAACATGAGCTGTAAGGATTTTTACTGATGAATCGATTCACATGATATAAAACCCCACCTTAACATTGACATGCTTTCTTTCAGTGATTATTCCAATAACTTCAATCCTTTCTTACTTGTTGTAGAAGATGAAAGTAGAGGTTCCTTGGACACTAATCACTGTTAATGAGAATTTCACTAAAGTCAAGCTGTAGACAGTCTTGCTTGTGAAATCTCATGCGGAAAGCTATCAGTCAGTAAACTTAACAACAGAGTCTGCTGACTAACAAACAGGCCAAAGATCTGATGAACCAGATGGATGGACAGATCAATACACTAACGAAGTGATGAAGGAAAGGACAGAAAGAATAAAAAAAAAAAGACAAAATCAAGTGAGAGATGAAAATAATTGAGAGACCGAGAGAACTATTTACCTGGTACGTCATCAATGTCTGCAACAGGAGAATCCTCCAACTGTCGCTCCAGAATTCTGTCTCGTAGCATTTCCACACTTTTATGAGATATAAGGAGATACTGTGATTCATTAGCCAATGATAAACTGCATGCTGTCTTAGAACTGGCTGTGAATAGAAGTAAAGCCTATAGTCTTACCACTGATTTTTATAGCATTTCATTCCAAAGATTTCTCACAAGACATTTAAGTCATTAGTAACTTTCAATACAACACAAAATCAGAATTAGATACAGCAGAGTCAAATGATGAACAACACAAAAACTCATTTGTTTGTAGAGATTCAATTCTTCAATGTGAACTGAATTGCAGATATTA
The DNA here is from genome assembly GCF_031769215.1 of Ylistrum balloti. Classification (NCBI taxonomy): domain Eukaryota; kingdom Metazoa; phylum Mollusca; class Bivalvia; order Pectinida; family Pectinidae; genus Ylistrum; species Ylistrum balloti. Next base: position 19,931 of record NW_026782401.1, on the reverse strand, counting down.
TAAGAGCAAAGCTCTATGTTGGTTTCATGTGTAAGACCTCATAGAAGTGAAAGACATGGAGCATCCTTTAGTGAGAGGCATGGAGCATCCTTTAGTGAAAGGCATGGAACATCTATTAGTGAGAGGCATGGAGCATCCTTTAGTGAAAGGCATGGAACATCTATTAGTGAGAGGCATGGAGCATCCTTTAGTGAAAGGCATGGAGCATCATTTTTTGATAGTAAAGTTAGAGCTCAATCCCACAGGTGAAGTTTGAAATAGGTGTTGCAAAGGAAAACCATGATTGTGAAATCATGTTACAAAATGGCCTCCCTTGCTGCTGTGTCAAAAGTTTGTCAATGTCGAAAAATAACAACACTTTGTTGGCTACCTTTCCTTAACATTCCCACCAATTTTAGCTCAATGGCACCAGTGGAACCGGAAAAGAAGTTTAAAATATGTTTTTCAAGATGGTGGCAATTGTGGCCATCTTGGATTTCAGACCAACCTAATACATAACAACACTCTGTCAGGACCATCTTGGGATCATTTCATGCAAGTTTAAGATCTATACCACTGGTGGAACATTAGAAGAAGTTTAAAATGTCAAAAGTTTATGCACATCGGACAGTGGACATTGAAGGATGAAGCACGATGGCTTTAGGTCATCATGACCCGAAGGTGGGGATGTCTGACATGTGAAAATGTGTATTAGGAAAAATACATAAATTTGCCAATGAAACATATACTTATAATATTTAATGGTACATAGGTTTAATCACAGTATCTTTTCATTTCTGGATGCATGATATGTTACAGCTACCAAACTCATATGGTAATGAGGTCACTCAGGTCAATAGTTCATGTGATACAGCTCAACATAATAGCTGTTCCAAAATACATAACAGCACCAAACCGATATGGAGACGAAGGAAGAATCATGTAATAAATGTTTACCGTAAATATTCGCCTATAGTGCGCACTCGCGTATAGTGCGCAGGTACTTTTTGGAGATCAGATTTAAAAAAAAAAAAAAAAATCTACAGAAAAATTAATTGACTGGTCACTACGACGAATCATTTGATGTGGTCTGTTCCATTGATAATTAGGAAACCACAATGAGCGTGACCCTAACACATGTAATTACCTTAAGTAAACAAATTTACCCAGGTGACCTAACAAGCATGAAAGGCTTGGCTGATTGTATAATTAACGGTTAATGACAGTTAACACATGGAGTATGAGGAGACTGATGACACCCGGCTTGGGCTGAACGCGTACTATTGGTCAGAAAACGATGTTGTTTTAACTGTCTGATGCAGGTGGTTTGTTCAGTATAGGCATGATCTTTCATGGTATCTGGAAGGTATTTAATGATAGATTGTTTATACCGACTTCGACATGGGGACTTTGACTACGCCGAGAGACAAAATCCACTTCGACATTCCAGAGTGAAATATCAAGGCATGGAAGGAAAAGACCGTCTTAACCACTTGACATAGGTGCGACAGCGTCACCAACTTTGGGCATCGGTGGGATGTGCTGTCCGATTTATGAACAGAACGACAATCGCCTAAAAACTTCCGGATTCATTGAATTCCACAGATACATCATCAAAATGAGGCAGAAATTCAGACACTACTATAGCCCCGACCAATAGTAAGACCGACGGGAAACGAAAAAAAATTAGATTCACCGTAATGCTAGCGTGAATGGCAGATGATTAAACATTTTATTTTTTTGTTGTTTTTATCTCCAAACTATCATATAAGACCGACGACTTTTACATATAACAATGTGAAGGGAGGTAATCCAATATGGTGGATGCAGAACTCGGGAATGATAACCCCAGGAATGGCATGTACCTGCGTATAGTGCGCACCCCCTTTTTGACACGACAGTTTCAGCTTAAAAAAGTGCGCACTATACGCGAATATTTACGGTAGTATAAAATTGGACTAAACTCAATCAAAATCATATCAATGTACTTAGGTTACCTTGGCTAGAATCTTTCAGTTTACTAGTGCGTTGGTCATTCTTGGTTTGTTGGATCAAACGACAACCTGATCTCTGTAACGCCACACTGACCCACTCTGCAACAGCATCCCCGCAGTCTAACCCTCTGACTCTGTAGAAACAAAAATCTTCAATGATCCAGACTATAGACACAAAGAGGAGCAATGTCCCAGATTACAAAAGAAGAGCACCAATGACCCTGACTACAGACAAATAGGCACCAAAGGCCTTAAATACAAATGTTTACAGGACTCATGAGACTAAATCAGCCAATGAGTGACTGGGATTCTGTTTCATCTGATAATAATCCCTACCTAAATTGAGATTTTGAGATTTCTCAAAAGATTGTGTCCTTTGGAGTTTTTAAACTCATAATTGGTGACAGGTGAAGGATGCAGGTATTTGGCTTCATAACAAGAGAGCCATGGCCCTAACTGGTCATCTGACAATCGTGAATGGATGGAAAAACCACAGAATTCACTGATGGTGGTCTGACAAATCTGATGAATTAAAATTTTGAACATTTCTTCAAAGTATCAAAAACTCATAAACGGTAAATTCTGTGCTGGAAAAACAATTGCACCATCATGTTATAAAACAACTACTGTTGAAGTTTTGATCAGACTGGAAAGTAACAACAAGTTGTCTCTTTCTTTTCTTAAAAAAATCAAAATCTAAATAGTTCTCATTGATGGGAATGAAACATGAGAAGTTGTCAAAGACCATTTGTTATAGATGAGTTATGCTGGATTTTGAAACCAAGCAAAACATTTGGTCAGGACAATCTCAGGATCACCTTTTGGGCCCTACCCCCAAGTCCCTAGGGGTCGAATAAAATTTCTGAATTTAAGAATTATTTGCCAACCCCTACTAATGTTACTGACAAAATTTGAATGTAATCCAATCAAGCATTAAGGAAGAGTAGCATTTTGAAGTAAAGTATGGTCTAATTACCCTTTAAGGCCCCCAAGTCCCTAGGGGTAAAATCAAATTTCTGAATTTAAGAAATAATCCCCCACTCCCAAAGATGTTTCAGACAAAATTTGGTTGAAATCTGCCAAGGCGTTAAGCAGGAGTAGTGTTTTAAAGGAAAAGTTTACAGATGGCGGACGATGAACAGTGGACAGCAATCAGCCACAACAATGGATGATGGACAGTGGACAGAAAACAGTGCACAACAATGGAAGATGGACAGTGGACAGCAAACAGTGCACAACAATGGAAGATGGACAGTGGACAGCAAACAGTGCACAACAATGGAAGATGGACAGTGGACAGAAAACAGTGCACAACAATGGAAGATGGACAGTGGACAGAAAACAGCGCACAACAATGGAAGATGGACAGTGGACAGAAAACAGTGCACAACAATGGAAGATGGACAGTGGACAGCAAACAGTGCACAACAATGGAAGATGGACAGTGGACAGCAAACAGTGCACAACAATGGAAGATGGACAGTGGACAGCAAACAGTGCACAACAATGGAAGATGGACAGTGGACAGCAAACAGTGCACAACAATGGAAGATGGACAGTGGACAGCAAACAGTGCACAACAATGGAAGATGGACAGTGGACAGCAAACAGTGCACAACAATGGAAGATGGACAGTGGACAGCAAACAGTGCACAACAATGGAAGATGGACAGTGGACAGAAAACAGTGCACAACAATGGAAGATGGACAGTGGACAGCAAACAGTGCACAACAATGGAAGATGGACAGTGGACAGAAAACAGTGCACAACAATGGAAGATGGACAGTGGACAGCAAACAGTGCACAACAATGGAAGATGGACAGTGGACAGAAAACAGTGCACAACAATGGAAGATGGACAGTGGACAGCAAACAGTGCACAACAATGGAAGATGGACAGTGGACAGCAAACAGTGCACAACAATGGAAGATACATGATAGCAATAGGTCATCTTGACCCTTTCACTTGTAAACTTCTGGTTGTTGACTTCTGAAAGTACTGACAGCCTGAGATGCCATTTAATCTACTAAATTATACCATTTGTAGCCTTTGCCTGGTATGTTTCTATATTACTTATGTAGAATATTAATGCTATTAGCTTAATTGTTATGTAATGTAGTGGTGAGACCTATAAAGACCAATACTTTGAGCCAAACTTCAAACAAGAAACCAATTCTTGTAATAATCATATGCTCTAGATAAGAGTACTGAAACATGTTTGTTCTGCTAACATGCTACATTACATAGTTCAGTTAATGGTAAAAAGGCTCAATGGACTTGTAACATTTAGCAATCACGCAGCTAGGGCATTCATATTTATCCTAACCTTAAAACCCCTTATATAAACAATCATAACTTCCAGCTTTGTGTCTCTCCAGAAGAAGTGGTATGAAGACTTTAACACATTTGACCCTTGAGACCTTACAAGCATTTCAACTTCAGAAGTTCAAAGTTTTAACCATATCAAACATCTGTGGTGTATTGGCGTGTGGGTCTAGGTAATTCATTTGAACAAAGTTTATAGTCCTTCATCGTTGATGTTCCCAACCTTTCATTATAGTTCATGACTCTTGACCTCATAGTTATTGAGAAGAAGTTGTGTCAAGAAGACATCACAGCATAAGCTCACTCACACTTCAAGTAGGTGAGCTGAACATTAACATCAACATTATTCTATTTAAATTTCGAAATATTTTATTGACATAAAGACAAAAATTGAACACTTAAGTCCTTTCCTAAAATCAAAATCAATATTATTTACTTACCTATCTCCACACACTTTGCTGGTGCAGGCCTCTTCAGGACATTGGTGTGATTTACAGTTCAAAGGTAGGTAGAAAGTTGTCATGTCTAAAATAAATAAAAATCACAAATAGATATACAATCATAGATATTTGTTTAAGCAGTTTTATGCATTCTTAGTCAAGATATATTTTAATGAATTTACAAATCACTGAATGAAACACAACCATGTTGGAAACACTTGATATATTCCATTATAAGGCCAGGGATCAACACATTACTTCCTGTTGAGAATAAGGGGATGGGCTTATTACAGGCAATTAAACAATCTTAAATAATAATTATAATTTCAAATATACCATGAGGTAACAAATGTCTTAAATAGGTGGGCTTATTACCAGGCATGGTCTTATTGTTTGATAAATATGTTAATTTGTATCATTAATTAGGATATAACATTGCTGTGTCCAGATATCAGAAGTTTCATATGACACAGTCTACTGTAAAACATGTATACTTCATGGAGAATTCATTTTTGCATTAAATCGGGTCCATCCCTCAAGCCCCAGTGGGTCAAGACCCATCAATTATTTTAGCACTGAACAGTTTTCAAATGGCATCCAATTTTGATATCCATATGCATTATGAATGGCAACCAGATAAAGGGGCATATTCAATGAAATACATTCACATTTTATGATGAGTTTCAATTTATCCAGTTGGTATTCATGATGCAGTTTTCAATTTTGATCTTGTTCTAAGGGAAGGAAATGTCAATTTGATTGATTGGAGTACATGTTATAACTTGGACAATGGCAAATAAAACAAAATTGGTTCCTCTCATCCTGAGGATGTTTCTGACCAAATTTGGTCAAAATATTTCATCTTTATAGAACATTTCCCCTCTCCCCCTCCCACCCCTACTCACATCCTAACGATTGGATCCTGCCCCTTGGACAATCAGTTTTATGCAAAGTTTTGTCCAAATTTGGTAAAAAATAACTTCATTTTATTAGATGATTTTTAAACTATAATTTTACACCCACTTCCCTCAGGAAATTTTATACAGAGTTGTGCCCCCTTCACCCAAGTTAATGGATGGACGACTGATATTGTACCATATGTAGAAGTCAACCAGTGGTTTGTACCAGTTGAGATAAAAGTGATATTAAACCCATGTCAACAAATGGGAAGTGTGTGCTTGCAATACAAACAGAGTAATAACAAACAAAATTGACAAATGCTAGCATTAGAAACAGTTAAAAAAAAAACTTCCTCCAAATATCCAATGTCACCTATTTCAATGAAAATTAACTCTGTAAATATTTGATTCAAAATTGTGAAAATTTAAATAACAAAAACAACCAACTATACAACAGCATCACATTATAATTTAATAGCTGAAACTAATTTTTGAGATTGCAGGTGGCAGACACTACTGGTGGATTTTTTTAGACCCCATTCATTTGAATAGTAGTGGGGTACACATGTAACGAATGTACTTGTGAAATTATCAGACACAAGAAAATTACAAAATTGAAATGTGAGACAAGTGCACCTCTCCATCTAGATTTTGACATTTCTGACAAATTTTCCTCTCAGTACCCTTCTCGGTTTTAAAATTTAGGTCCATATAAATACTGACAGGTCCTAGAAGGACAAAACATCTGTACAATGCAAATTATTTCCTTGTTTGGATCTACTTAATCTAACTCTAAATCTGTATTGAAATGTGCTCAACTTATAAATTGTGAATACCAGGATATTCAAGTTTCAGTGTCTGCTCCAACAAGTCTAATGTTGGTCGTATTAGACAAAGGTTTGTCTCCCTTTTCTGACTCAATGCAATTCCACTTTCCGATATAATCATCCATTCACGGTCGTACAGCAACCCTCTCTGTCCAAAACTCCACTCTTTCACCTGATGAAGAGGAAAAAAAAACCAATTTCTTAGTGTATTTGTTAAGTAATAAATAAAAGTCTGAGAGAGTTAGTAGAAACATCATTTAAAAGTTAAATGAAGATATATGTATTTGTTTTTAGTATATACATAACATTCCTCAGTGATATTAGGATCAGTTTTATGATGATGTGTTCCTCCTGGGTCCATGACTGTCAGTATGTATTATACTTGATGTGTAAATTTGATAAAATACCTGGAACACATCTGTAAACCAAACCTTTTTGACTTTACAGTTTACTGTGTATCTATGGAAAGTCTGAGCGCTTGGTGAATTAACATCCCATTGAAGGATTACATTAGATCATAATGATATGAAATTGTCATTGCTCCTCTCTAGGTGAAATGAAGACAGAACTCAATTCAACCATATTGTGGATTGAAGTGCAATTCATCTCCCTTTATATGGTAAATCACTTAAAAATCACTTTATTTCGCAATCTCACCTTTGCAGACATATTCACAAATACATGATTTTTCTAATGTTGATCTAGAAATGATTTTACAAACGTTGATCTAGAAATGATTTTACAAATGTTGATCTAGTAATGATTTTACAAACGTTGATCTAGAAATGATTTTACAAACGTTGATCTAGAAATGATTTGAATTTGTTAATGATGAGCTAATTTAGAGACAAGGTTTCTGGAAGGCTTCTGTATTGGCAACCAATAGCTTTATGTTGGCAGAGAATCAACAATGAGCAAGAAATCTGAATTTTCAACCACATGTATAATGAATACTGGATACTATTTATCACTATTGGTAATTCTTTCAAAAGAGATCATGACAAAATGATCCAATCAGATTTCAGCACTTTCATACAAAGTATATTCTATATGTACTAATGGATTAGAAGTAAAACATAGGATTCTGTCAAACTCTAATATCCTCAGTATTCCTTCAAACTCTGGTATCCTCAGTATTCCTTCAAACTCTAATATCCTCAGTATTCCTTCAAACTCTGGTATCCTCAGTATTCCTTCAAACTCTAATATCCTCAGTATTCCTTCAAACTCTGGTATCCTCAGTATTCCTTCAAACTCTAATATCCTCAGTATTCCTTCAAACTCTGGTATCCTCAGTATTCCTTCAAACTCTGGTATCCTCAGTATTCCTTCAAACTCTGGTATCCTCAGTATTCCTTCAAACTCTGGTATCCTCAGTATTCTCTCAAACTCTGGTATCCTCAGTATTCCTTCAAACTCTGGTATCCTCAGTATTCCTTCAAACTCTAATATCCTCAGTATTCCTTCAAACTCTGGTATCCTCAGTATTCCTTCAAACTCTAATATCCTCAGTATTCCTTCAAACTCTGGTATCCTCAGTATTCCTTCAAACTCTAATATCCTCAGTATTCCTTCAAACTCTGGTATCCTCAGTATTCCTTCAAACTCTGGTATCCTCAGTATTCCTTCAAACTCTGGTATCCTCAGTATTCTCTCAAACTCTGGTATCCTCAGTATTCTCTCAAACTCTGGTATCCTCAGTATTCCTTCAAACTCTGGTATCCTCAGTATTCCTTCAAACTCTGGTATCCTCAGTATTCCTTCAAACTCTGGTATCCTCAGTATTCCTTCAAACTCTGGTATCCTCAGTATTCCTTCAAACTCTGGTATCCTCAGTATTCCTTCAAACTCTGGTATCCTCAGTATTCCTTCAAACTCTGGTATCCTCAGTATTCCTTCAAACTCTGGTATCCTCAGTATTCCTTCAAACTCTGGTATCCTCAGTATTCCTTCAAACTCTGGTATCCTCAGTATTCCTTCGAACTTTAATATCCTCAGTATTCCTTCAAACTCTGGTATCCTCAGTATTCTCTCAAACTCTGGTATCCTCAGTATTCCTTCAAACTCTGGTATCCTCAGTATTCCTTCAAACTCTGGTATCCTCAGTATTCCTTCAAACTCTGGTATCCTCAGTATTCTTCTCAAACTCTGGTATCCTCAGTATTCCTTCGAACTTTAATATCCTCAGTATTCCTTCAAACTCTGGTATCCTCAGTATTCCTTCAAACTCTGGTATCCTCAGTATTCCTTCAAACTCTGGTATCCTCAGTATTCCTTCAAACTCTGGTATCCTCAGTATTCTCTCAAACTCTGGTATCCTCAATATTCTCTCAAACTCTGGTATCCTCAGTATTCCTTCAAACTCTGGTATCCTCAGTATTCCTTCAAACTCTGGTATCCTCAGTATTCCTTCAAACTCTGGTATCCTCAGTATTCCTTCAAACTCTGGTATCCTCAGTATTCCTTCAAACTCTGGTATCCTCAGTATTCCTTCAAACTCTGGTATCCTCAGTATTCTCTCAAACTCTGGTATCCTCAGTATTCTCTCAAACTCTGGTATCCTCAGTATTCCTTCAACATCTGGTATCCTCAGTATTCTCTCAAACTCTGGTATCCTCAGTATTCCTTCAAACTCTGGTATCCTCAGTATTCTCTCAAACTCTGGTATCCTCAGTATTCCTTCAAACTCTGGTATCCTCAGTATTCCTCAAACTCTGGTATCCTCAGTATTCTCTCAAACTCTGGTATCCTCAGTATTCTCTCAAACTCTGGTATCCTCAGTATTCCTTCAAACTCTGGTATCCTCAGTATTCCTTCAAACTCTGGTATCCTCAGTATTCTCTCAAACTCTGGTATCCTCAGTATTCTCTCAAACTCTGGTATCCTCAGTATTCCATCAAACTCTGGTATCCTCAGTATTCATTCAAACTCTGGTATCCTCAGTATTCTCTCAAACTCTGGTATCCTCAGTATTCTCTCAAACTCTGGTATCCTCAGTATTCCTTCAAACTCTGGTATCCTCAGTATTCCTTCAAACTCTGGTATCCTCAGTATTCTCTCAAACTCTGGTATCCTCAGTATTCAATCAAACTCTGGTATCCTCAGTATTCCTTCAAACTCTGGTATCCTCAGTATTCCTTCAAACTCTGGTATCCTCAGTATTCTCTCAAACTCTGGTATCCTCAGTATTCCTTCAAACTCTGGTATCCTCAGTATTCCTTCAAACTCTGGTATCCTCAGTATTCCTTCAAACTCTGGTATCCTCAGTATTCTCTCAAACTCTGGTATCCTCAGTATTCCTTCAAACTCTGGTATCCTCAGTATTCCTTCAAACTCTGGTATCCTCAGTATTCCTTCAAACTCTGGTATCCTCAGTATTCTCTCAAACTCTGGTATCCTCAGTATTCCTACAAACTCTGGTATCCTCAGTATTCCTTCAAACTCTGGTATCCTCAGTATTCTTCAAACTCTGGTATCCTCAGTATTCTTCAAACTCTGGTATCCTCAGTATTCCTCAAACTCTGGTATCCTCAGTATTCCTTCAAACTCTGGTATCCTCAGTATTCCTTCAAACTCTGGTATCCTCAGTATTCTCTCAAACTCTGGTATCCTCAGTATTCTCTCAAACTCTGGTATCCTCAGTATTCCTTCAAACTCTGGTATCCTCAGTATTCCTTCAAACTCTGGTATCCTCAGTATTCCTTCAAACTCTGGTATCCTCAGTATTCTCTCAAACTCTGGTATCCTCAGTATTCCTTCAAACTCTGGTATCCTCAGTATTCCTTCAAACTCTGGTATCCTCAGTATTCTCTCAAACTCTGGTATCCTCAGTATTCCTTCAAACTCTGGTATCCTCAGTATTCCTTCAAACTCTGGTATCCTCAGTATTCTCTCAAACTCTGGTATCCTCAGTATTCCTTCAAACTCTGGTATCCTCAGTATTCCTTCAAACTCTGGTATCCTCAGTATTCTCTCAAACTCTGGTATCCTCAGTATTCCTCAAACTCTAAATCCTCAGTATTCTTCAAACTCTGGTATCCTCAGTATTCTCTCTGGTATCCTCAGTATTCCTTCAAACTCTGGTATCCTCAGTATTCTCTCAAACTCTGGTATCCTCAGTATTCCTTCAAACTATAATATCCTCAGTATTCCTTCAAACTCTGGTATCCTCAGTATTCTCTCAAACTCTGGTATCCTCAGTATTCTCTCAAACTCTGGTATCCTCAGTATTCCTCAAACTCTAATATCCTCAGTATTCCTTCAAACTCTGGTATCCTCAGTATTCTTCAAACTCTGGTATCCTCAGTATTCCTCTCAAACTCTGGTATCCTCAGTATTCCTACAAACTCTGGTATCCTCAGTATTCTCTCAAACTCTGGTATCCTCAGTATTCCTTCAAACTCTGGTATCCTCAGTATTCCTTCAAACTCTGGTATCCTCAGTATTCCTTCAAACTCTGGTATCCTCAGTATTCCTTCAAACTCTGGTATCCTCAGTATTCACTCAAACTCTGGTATCCTCAGTATTCCTTCAAACTCTGGTATCCTCAGTATTCTCTCAAACTCTGGTATCCTCAGTATTCCTTCAAACTCTGGTATCCTCAGTATTCTCTCAAACTCTGGTATCCTCAGTATTCCTTCAAACTCTGGTATCCTCAGTATTCTCTCAAACTCTGGTATCCTCAGTATTCCTTCAAACTCTGGTATCCTCAGTATTCTCTCAAACTCTGGTATCCTCAGTATTCTCTCAAACTCTGGTATCCTCAGTATTCCTTCAAACTCTGGTATCCTCAGTATTCCTTCAAACTCTGGTATCCTCAGTATTCGTTCAAACTCTGGTATACTCAGTATTCGTTCAAACTCTGGTATCCTCAGTATTCTCTCAAACTCTGGTATCCTCAGTATTCCTCAAACTCTGGTATCCTCAGTATTCCTCAAACTCTGGTATCCTCAGTATTCTCTCAAACTCTGGTATCCTCAGTATTCTCTCAAACTCTGGTATCCTCAGTATTCTCTCAATCTCTGGTATCCTCAGTATTCCTTCAAACTCTGGTATCCTCAGTATTCTCTCAAACTCTGGTATCCTCAGTATTCTTCAAACTCTGGTATCCTCAGTATTCTCTCAAACTCTGGTATCCTCAGTATTCTCTCAAACTCTGGTATCCTCAGTATTCTCTCAAACTCTGGTATCCTCAGTATTCTCTCAAACTCTGGTATCCTCAGTATTCCTTCAAACTCTGGTATCCTCAGTATTCCTTCAAACTCTGGTATCCTCAGTATTCTCTCAAACTCTGGTATCCTCAGTATTCTCTCAAACTCTGGTATCCTCAGTATTCCTTCAAACTCTGGTATCCTCAGTATTCCTTCAAACTCTGGTATCCTCAGTATTCCTTCAAACTCTGGTATCCTCAGTATTCTCTCAAACTCTGGTATCCTCAGTATTCTCTCAAACTCTGGTATCCTCAGTATTCTCTCAAACTCTGGTATCCTCAGTATTCCTTCAAACTCTGGTATCCTCAGTATTCCTTCAAACTCTGGTATCCTCAGTATTCTCTCAAACTCTGGTATCCTCAGTATTCCTTCAAACTTTAATATCCTCAGTATTCCTTCAAACTCTGGTATCCTCAGTATTCTCTCAAACTCTGGTATCCTCAGTATTCCTCTCAAACTCTGGTATCCTCAGTATTCCTTCAAACTTTAATATCCTCTGTATTCCTTCTAACTCTGGTATCCTCAGTATTCTCTCAAACTCTGGTATCCTCAGTATTCCTTCAAACTCTGGTATCCTCAGTATTCTCTCAAACTCTGGTATCCTCAGTATTCCTTCAAACTCTGGTATCCTCAGTATTCTCTCAAACTCTGGTATCCTCAGTATTCCTTCAAACTCTGGTATCCTCAGTATTCTCTCAAACTCTGGTATCCTCAGTATTCTCTCAAACTCTGGTATCCTCAGTATTCCTTCAAACTCTGGTATCCTCAGTATTCCTTCAAACTCTGGTATCCTCAGTATTCTCTCAAACTCTGGTATCCTCAGTATTCCTTCAAACTTTAATATCCTCAGTATTCCTTCAAACTCTGGTATCCTCAGTATTCTCTCAAACTCTGGTATCCTCAGTATTCCTTCAAACTTTAATATCCTCAGTATTCCTTCAAACTCTGGTATCCTCAGTATTCTCTCAAACTCTGGTATCCTCAGTATTCCTTCAAACTCTGGTATCCTCAGTATTCTCTCAAACTCTGGTATCCTCAGTATTCCTTCAAACTCTGGTATCCTCAGTATTCTCTCAAACTCTGGTATCCTCAGTATTCTCTCAAACTCTGGTATCCTCAGTATTCCTTCAAACTTTAATATCCTCAGTATTCCTTCAAACTCTGGTATCCTCAGTATTCTCTCAAACTCTGGTATCCTCAGTATTCCTTCAAACTTTAATATCCTCAGTATTCCTTCAAACTCTGGTATCCTCAGTATTCTCTCAAACTCTGGTATCCTCAGTATTCTCTGAAACTCTGGTATCCTCAGTATTCCTTCAAACTCTAATATCCTCAGTATTCTCTCAAACTCTGGTATCCTCAGTATTCTCTCAAACTCTGGTATCCTCAGTATTCCTTCAAACTCTGGTATCCTCAGTATTCCTTCAAACTCTGGTATCCTCAGTATTCTCTCAAACTCTGGTATCCTCAGTATTCCTTCAAACTCTGGTATCCTCAGTATTCCTTCAAACTATTGTATCCTCTGTATACTTCAAACTCTGGTATCCTCAGTATTCCTTCAAACTCTGGTATCCTCAGTATTCTCTCAAACTCTGGTATCCTCAGTATTCCTTCAAACTCTGGTATCCTCAGTATTCTCTCAAACTCTGGTATCCTCAGTATTCTTCAAACTCTGGTATCCTCAGTATTCTCTCAAACTCTGGTATCCTCAGTATTCTCTCAAACTCTGGTATCCTCAGTATTCTCTCAAACTCTGGTATCCTCAGTATTCTCTCAAACTCTGGTATCCTCAGTATTCTCTCAAACTCTGGTATCCTCAGTATTCCTTCAAACTCTGGTATCCTCAGTATTCCTTCAAACTCTGTATTCCTCTCAAACTCTGGTATCCTCAGTATTCTCTCAAACTCTGGTATCCTCAGTATTCCTTCAAACTCTGGTATCCTCAGTATTCCTTCAAACTCTGGTATCCTCAGTATTCTCTCAAACTCTGGTATCCTCAGTATTCTCTCAAACTCTGGTATCCTCAGTATTCCTTCAAACTCTGGTATCCTCAGTATTCCTTCAAACTCTGGTATCCTCAGTATTCCTCAAACTCTGGTATCCTCAGTATTCCTTCAAACTCTGGTATCCTCAGTATTCTCTCAAACTCTGGTATCCTCAGTATTCTCTCAAACTCTGGTATCCTCAGTATTCCTTCAAACTCTGGTATCCTCACTATTCCTTCAAACTCTGGTATCCTCAGTATTCCTTCAAACTCTGGTATCCTCAGTATTCTCTCAAACTCTGGTATCCTCAGTATTCCTTCAAACTCTGGTATCCTCAGTATTCTTCAAACTCTGGTATCCTCAGTATTCCTTCAAACTCTGGTATCCTCAGTATTCTCTCAAACTCTGGTATCCTCAGTATTCCTTCAAACTCTGGTATCCTCAGTATTCTCTCAAACTCTGGTATCCTCAGTATTCTCTCAAACTCTGGTATCCTCAGTATTCTCTCAAACTCTGGTATCCTCAGTATTCCTTCAAACTCTGGTATCCTCAGTATTCTCTCAAACTCTGGTATCCTCAGTATTCTCTCAAACTCTGGTATCCTCAGTATTCCTTCAAACTCTGTATTCTCTTCAAACTCTGGTATCCTCAGTATTCCTTCAAACTCTGGTATCCTCAGTATTCCTTCAAACTCTGGTATCCTCAGTATTCCTCAAACTCTGGTATCCTCAAACTCTGGTATCCTCAGTATTCTCTCAAACTCTGGTATCCTCAGTATTCTCTCAAACTCTGGTATCCTCAGTATTCTCTCAAACTCTGGTATCCTCAGTATTCCTTCAAACTCTGGTATCCTCCGTCTTCCTTCAAACTCTGGTATCCTCAGTATTCTCTCAAACTCTGGTATCCTCAGTATTCCTTCAAACTCTGGTATCCTCAGTATTCCTTCAAACTCTGGTATCCTCAGTATTCCTTCAAACTCTGGTATCCTCAGTATTCTCTCAAACTCTGGTATCCTCAGTATTCCTCAAACTCTGGTATCCTCAGTATTCCTCAAACTCTGGTATCCTCAGTATTCTCTCAAACTCTGGTATCCTCAGTATTCCTTCAAACTCTGGTATCCTCAGTATTCCTTCAAACTCTGGTATCCTCAGTATTCCTCAAACTCTGGTATCCTCAGTATTCCTCAAACTCTGGTATCCTCAGTATTCCTTCAAACTCTGGTATCCTCAGTATTCCTCAAACTCTGGTATCCTCAGTATTCTCTCAAACTCTGGTATCCTCAGTATTCCTCAAACTCTGGTATCCTCAGTATTCCTTCAAACTCTGGTATCCTCAGTATTCCTTCAAACTCTGGTATCCTCAGTATTCCTCAAACTCTGGTATCCTCAGTATTCCTTCAAACTCTGGTATCCTCAGTATTCCTTCAAACTCTGGTATCCTCAGTATTCCTTCAAACTCTGGTATCCTCAGTATTCTCTCAAACTCTGGTATCCTCAGTATTCCTTCAAACTCTGGTATCCTCAGTATTCTCTCAAACTCTGGTATCCTCAGTATTCCTTCAAACTCTGGTATCCTCAGTATTCCTTCAAACTCTGGTATCCTCAGTATTCTCTCAAACTCTGGTATCCTCAGTATTCCTTCAAACTCTGGTATCCTCAGTATTCCTTCAAACTCTGGTATCCTCAGTATTCTCTCAAACTCTGGTATCCTCAGTATTCCTTCAAACTCTGGTATCCTCAGTATTCCTTCAAACTCTGGTATCCTCAGTATTCCTTCAAACTCTGGTATCCTCAGTATTCTCTCAAACTCTGGTATCCTCAGTATTCCTTCAAACTCTGGTATCCTCAGTATTCCTTCAAACTCTGGTATCCTCAGTATTCTCTCAAACTCTGGTATCCTCAGTATTCCTTCAAACACTGGTATCCACAGTTATTCACTCAAACTCTGGTAACCTCAGTATTCTCTCAAACTCTGGTATCCTCAGTATTCCTCAAACTCTGGTATCCTCTATTCCTCTCAAACTCTGGTATCCTCAGTATTCTCTCAAACTCTGGTATCCTCAGTATTCTTCAAACTCTGGTATCCTCAGTATTCCTTCAAACTCTGGTATCCTCAGTATTCCTCAAACTCTGGTATCCTCAGTATTCCTCAAACTCTGGTATCCTCAGTATTCCTCAAACTCTGGTATCCTCAGTATTCCTTCAAACTCTGGTATCCTCAGTATTCTCTAAAACTCTGGTATCCTCAGTATTCCTCAAACTCTGGTATCCTCAGTATTCCTTCAAACTCTGGTATCCTCAGTATTCCGTCAAACTCTGGTATCCTCAGTATTCCTTCAAACTCTGGTATCCTCAGTATTCCTTCTAACTTTAATATCCTCAGTATTCCTTCAAACTCTGGTATCCTCAGTATTCTCTCAAACTCTGGTATCCTCAGTATTCCTTCAAACTCTTAATATTCCTCAAACTCTGTATTCCTTCAAACTCTGGTATCCTCAGTATTCCTTCAAACTCTGGTATCCTCAAACTCTGGTATCCTCAGTATTCCTTCAAACTCTGGTATCCTCAGTATTCCTTCAAACTCTGGTATCCTCAGTATTCTCTCAAACTCTGGTATCCTCAGTATTCCTTCAAACTTTAATATCCTCAGTATTCCTTCAAACTCTGGTATCCTCAGTATTCCTTCAAACTCTGGTATCCTCAGTATTCCTTCAAACTCTGGTATCCTCAGTATTCCTTCGAACTTTAATATCCTCAGTATTCCTTCAAACTCTGGTATCCTCAGTATTCTCTCAAACTCTGGTATCCTCAGTATTCCTTCAAACTCTGGTATCCTCAGTATTCCTTCATCTCCTCAGTATTCCTTCAAACTCTGGTATCCTCAGTATTCCTTCAAACTCTGGTATCCTCAGTATTCCTTCAAACTCTGATATCCTCAGTATTCCTTCAAACTCTGGTATCCTCAGTATTCCTTCAAACTCTGGTATCCTCAGTATTCCTTCAAACTCTGGTATCCTCAGTATTCTCTCAAACTCTGGTATCCTCAGTATTCCTCAAACTCTGGTATCCTCAGTATTCCTTCAAACTCTGGTATCCTCAGTATTCCTTCAAACTCTAATATCCTCAGTATTCCTTCAAACTCTGGTATCCTCAGTATTCCTCAAACTCTGGTATCCTCAGTATTCTTCAAACTCTGGTATCCTCAGTATTCTCTCAAACTCTGGTATCCTCAGTATTCCTTCAAACTCTGGTATCCTCAGTATTCCTTCAAACTCTGGTATCCTCAGTATTCTTCAAACTCTGGTATCCTCAGTATTCCTTCAAACTCTGGTATCCTCAGTATTCCTTCAAACTCTGGTATCCTCAGTATTCTCTCAAACTCTGGTATCCTCAGTATTCTCTCAAACTCTGGTATCCTCAGTATTCCTTCAAACTTTAATATCCTCAGTATTCCTTCAAACTCTGGTATCCTCAGTATTCTCTCAAACTCTGGTATCCTCTGTATTCCTTCAAACTCTGGTATCCTCAGTATTCCTTCAAACTCTGGTATCCTCAGTATTCTCTCAAACTCTGGTATCCTCAGTATTCTCTTCAAACTCTGGTATCCTCAGTATTCCTTCAAACTCTGGTATCCTCAGTATTCCTTCAAACTCTGGTATCCTCAGTATTCCTTCAAACTCTGGTATCCTCAGTATTCTCTCAAACTCTGGTATCCTCAGTATTCCTTCAAACTCTGGTATCCTCATTATTCTCTCAAACTCTGGTATCCTCAGTATTCTCTCAAACTCTGGTATCCTCAGTATTCCTTCAAACTCTGGTATCCTCAGTATTCCTTCAAACTCTGGTATCCTCAATATTCCTTCAAACTCTGGTATCCTCAGTATTCTCCAAACTCTGGTATCCTCAGTATTCCTTCAAACTCTGGTATCCTCAGTATTCTCTCAAACTCTGGTATCCTCAGTATTCTCTCAAACTCTGGTATCCTCAGTATTCCTTCAAACTCTGGTATCCTCAGTATTCCTTCAAACTCTGGTATCCTCAGTATTCTCTCAAACTCTGGTATCCTCAGTATTCCTCAAACTCTGGTATCCTCAGTATTCTCTTCAAACTCTGGTATCCTCAGTATTCTCTCAAACTCTGGTATCCTCAGTATTCTCTCAAACTCTGGTATCCTCAGTATTCCTTCAAACTCTGGTATCCTCAGTATTCTCTCAAACTCTGGTATCCTCAGTATTCCTTCAAACTCTGGTATCCTCAGTATTCTCTCAAACTCTGGTATCCTCAGTATTCTCTCAAACTCTGGTATCCTCAGTATTCCTTCAAACTCTGGTATCCTCAGTATTCTCTCAAACTCTGGTATCCTCAGTATTCTTCAAACTCTGGTATCCTCAGTATTCTATTCTCTCAAACTCTGGTATCCTCAGTATTCTCTCAAACTCTGGTATCCTCAGTATTCTCTCAAACTCTGGTATCCTCAGTATTCTCTCAAACTCTGGTATCCTCAGTATTCCTTCAAACTCTGGTATCCTCAGTATTCTCTCAAACTCTGGTATCCTCAGTATTCTCTCTCAAACTCTGGTATCCTCAGTATTCTCTCAAACTCTGGTATCTCAGTATTCCTTCAAACTCTGGTATCCTCAGTATTCTCTCAAACTCTGGTATCCTCAGTATTCCTTCAAACTCTGGTATCCTCAGTATTCTCTCAAACTCTGGTATCCTCAGTATTCCTTCAAACTCTGGTATCCTCAGTATTCTCTTCAAACTCTGGTATCCTCAGTATTCTCTCAAACTCTGGTATCCTCAGTATTCCAAACTCTGGTATCCTCAGTATTCTCTCAAACTCTGGTATCCTCAGTATTCCTCAAACTCTGGTATCCTCAGTATTCTTCAAACTCTGGTATCCTCAGTATTCTCTCAAACTCTGGTATCCTCAGTATTCTCTTCAAACTCTGGTATCCTCAGTATTCTCTCAAACTCTGGTATCCTCAGTATTCCTTCAAACTCTGGTATCCTCAGTATTCCTCAAACTCTGGTATCCTCAGTATTCTTCAAACTCTGGTATCCTCAGTATTCCTTCAAACTCTGGTATCCTCAGTATTCTCTCAAACTCTGGTATCCTCAGTATTCCTTCAAACTTTAATATCCTCAGTATTCCTTCAAACTCTGGTATCCTCAGTATTCCTTCAAACTCTGGTATCCTCAGTATTCTCTCAAACTCTGGTATCCTCAGTATTCCTTCAAACTTTAATATCCTCAGTATTCTTCAAACTCTGGTATCCTCAGTATTCTCTTCAAACTCTGGTATCCTCAGTATTCCTTCAAACTCTGGTATCCTCAGTATTCTCTCAAACTCTGGTATCCTCAGTATTCCTTCAAACTCTGGTATCCTCAGTATTCTCTCAAACTCTGGTATCCTCAGTATTACTTCAGTATTACTTCAAACTCTGGTATCCTCAGTATTCTCTCAAACTCTGGTATCCTCAGTATTCCTTCAAACTCTGGTATCCTCAGTATTCTCTCAAACTCTGGTATCCTCAGTATTCTCTCAAACTCTGGTATCCTCAGTATTCCTTCAAACTTTAATATCCTCAGTATTCCTTCAAACTCTGGTATCCTCAGTATTCTCTCAAACTCTGGTATCCTCAGTATTCCTTCAAACTTTAATATCCTCAGTATTCCTTCAAACTCTGGTATCCTCAGTATTCTCTCAAACTCTGGTATCCTCAGTATTCCTTCAAACTCTGGTATCCTCAGTATTCTCTCAAACTCTGGTATCCTCAGTATTCCTTCAAACTCTGGTATCCTCAGTATTCTCTCAAACTCTGGTATCCTCAGTATTCTCTCAAACTCTGGTATCCTCAGTATTCCTTCAAACTTTAATATCCTCAGTATTCCTTCAAACTCTGGTATCCTCAGTATTCTCTCAAACTCTGGTATCCTCAGTATTCCTTCAAACTTTAATATCCTCAGTATTCCTTCAAACTCTGGTATCCTCAGTATTCTCTCAAACTCTGGTATCCTCAGTATTCTCTCAAACTCTGGTATCCTCAGTATTCCTTCAAACTTTAATATCCTCAGTATTCCTTCAAACTCTGGTATCCTCAGTATTCTCTCAAACTCTGGTATCCTCAGTATTCCTTCAAACTCTGGTATCCTCAGTATTCCTTCAAACTCTGGTATCCTCAGTATTCTCTCAAACTCTGGTATCCTCAGTATTCCTTCAAACTCTGGTATCCTCAGTATTCCTTCAAACTCTGATATCCTCAGTATT